>NW_016911634.1:80208-108843 GCF_001483705.2 Eufriesea mexicana | reverse complement strand
CGATTTTCAAAGTCAAGTCCTTTTCTTTTCCATTTTGTCGTGTTTCACTCGTCGTAAGAAGAAAATGCTTGAAAAGAAGTATACGTTGCAAATGAGTCGCTCTTTTGAAAAATTAGAAGCAATTGTTTTGCCTTATTATACCTAGATGCATTGAACGACCACTTGGTCAATAATTTTCCAGTGATAGAATGTTACTCGACACATGTATCGAGAACGCGAGAAAACATTCCGGAAAATTTTAAAGAAAATGGAAGTAAACTTTACGATTGAACGACCGTTTGGTCAATAATATTTCAGCGTAGAATGTTTACTTGAAACGTGTATCGATTTTCAAAGTCAAGTCCTTTTCTTTTCCATTTTGTCGTGTTTCACTCGTCGTAAGAAGAAAATGCTTGAAAAGAAGTATACGTTGCAAATGAGTCGCTCTTTTGAAAAATTAGAAGCAATTGTTTCGCCTTATTATACCTAGATGCATTGAACGACCACTTGGTCAATAATTTTCCAGTGTTAGAATGTTACTCGACACATGTATCGAGAACGCGAGAAAATATTCCGGAAAATTTTAAAGAAAATGGAAGTAAACTTTACGATTGAACGACCGTTTGGTCAATAATATTTTAGCGTAGAATGTTTACTTGAAACGTGTATCGATTTTCAAAGTCAAGTCCTTTTCTTTTCCATTTTGTCGTGTTTCACTCGTCGTAAGAAGAAAATGCTTGAAAAGAAGTATACGTTGCAAATGAGTCGCTCTTTTGAAAAATTAGAAGCAATTGTTTCGCCTTATTATACCTAGATGCATTGAACGACCACTTGGTCAATAATTTTCCAGTGTTAGAATGTTACTCGACACATGTATCGAGAACGCGAGAAAATATTCCGGAAAATTTTAAAGAAAATGGAAGTAAACTTTACGATTGAACGACCGTTTGGTCAATAATATTTTAGCGTAGAATGTTTACTTGAAACGTGTATCGATTTTCAAAGTCAAGTCCTTTTCTTTTCCATTTTGTCGTGTTTCACTCGTCGTAAGAAGAAAATGCTTGAAAAGAAGTATACGTTGCAAATGAGTCGCTCTTTTGAAAAATTAGAAGCAATTGTTTTGCCTTATTATACCTAGATGCATTGAACGACCACTTGGTCAATAATTTTCCAGTGTTAGAATGTTACTCGACACATGTATCGAGAACGCGAGAAAATATTCCGGAAAATTTTAAATAAAATAAAAGTAAAATTTTACCAGTATATCTTTTCACTCGTAACTGGTTAAATTTCGAAAAGTATGGATCTGTAAACTGGCAACATGGATCTGTAAATACGAAGTAATATCTGAAATACCTCGCCATCTATTATTTTTATTAAAAAACGTTTCGATGTATTTTATTGCATTTGAAAAGCCACACCAGATGAATGCAATTTCTTGTTTCTCTATGTGTGTTTTTTATGTGTGAAAAATTTTAAATATGGAATTTTAAAAAATTCAAGGTGACTTCGATAAACAATTTGATTGCATCCACCTGGTTTTTCAAATACAATAAAATTCATTGGAACTTCTTTTTTATCGAGAATAATGGATATTTCGATATTAATTTTTATTGATTCAGTCTATGAATGAAGTTATAGTAGAACAGATAAAAATACGTTTTAATATGACTGTCATGAAAATCAGTAAGGAAAAATTCTAAAATAAACTAACCTGCTTAAATAAAATAAACCTACTTAAATCAATAATAAACCTGCTTTACAAAATCTTTACATAACTTCTTTTTTTCCCTTTTCTTGTGCACAGTGCTGTATGAGCCGTTCACTGCACAAATTGATTAACTCCATAAAACAAAAAGTGGGGAAATGCAATGGAATAATGTACACTGTTTTCTAAACTTCCCTTTATAATTTAAATCGAAGTAAATATCGTAGAATGCACAAATACAAATGTAACTTTCATTTAACGGTATATAAAATTTATAAGAAAAAATAGCCAAAAGGTAATCGTTAGTAATGTTACCATTTTTATGTTACTGGAAGAGTTAATCGATTTGGCAAGTGGAAAAAGTAATAAATTTAAATTTTACTAAATTTTACTTAAATTCTGATAAGACGGCACTAAAAAATTCACCGTTATCATTCATGGCTTGCTGGTGCATTCGAGTTGCATTATTGCAACGATTTACATTAGAGTACGGAGTTAACCAAAGTGACCACTGAAATAAATTATTTATTATTCAGTGGTCAAAAAATTTTTGTCGTTTAACGGTGTTAATCTTAATTATCGGGAAAAGTTATTATAAGTATAAAAAGTTATGACTATACCAAGTGCTTTGGCACTTAAATTTAAGATTTTTCAAAAAGTGGAGTTAATCGATTTGTACATTGAACGGCTCGTATATTGTATCGAAGCAACTGTAGCATAAGTATTAAGAAATAAAATTTTTCCAGTGTCAACGTGTAAACTAAAAATTTTTACCGGATTTTAAAAGAGAATTTAAAGAATGGATTTTAAAATAAACTTCACAAGAAATCTTTCTTTCACTGTTCAAATAAAAATTTCTTCTTGGTCTCTAAACGACAATAATGCTTTCGTCAAACTTTCAACAGAATTTGTCCTTAACTGCTTAAGAAAGGAATTTATTTGAGAAGTATATTTATTTCTGGTTTTTAAGAAAGGTATTTTATTTGCTTGCTAAATGAAGGAGGTTTTGCTCGACTTTAAGGATTTTCTGCAGTTTACAAAGTTTTGTTAAAATCTTTAGTTTCGCAATATTAAACTTTAGACCACTCCTTCCTGTTTATTTCTTAATGACACATTTATAATTTTTTGAATTGGGTAAATGTCATATGTATAAGTAATTGGTGTTCGTAATTTAATTTTTGATTTATCAAGATAATCTGTAAAATGTGATTTGGAAATATATTTATAGATAAGAGAAGATTTAATTTAGATAAATTAAATGATTTTGATAATTAGAATATCCATGCACAAAAAGCGATAACATTGAAAATACATTTTCAAATGAATTTGACAGTCTATATCAGTCAGAAAAGATTAATATTGCACTCACTTGATGCAAAGTTAATCATCTATCATGATTTTGCCAGTTCAAATTTATAGTTAAAAGCACTTGGTATATGTATATTAATACCATGAACTTTATATTTTAATAGGATAATTCTGATGTCGATCTCCTTAAAATATTTGCAGGATTCGAGAATATTCCACGTTGAACTAGCTGTCTATTAAATTAGAATGTCAGAGTAAACTTGTGAGAGTATAATTAAGTACTGTTTGTAAGAACAATAAATAATTTGTATAATAAATTGAAACTGTGTTTAGAAGAAAAGAAAAATATTCTACAAGAATATATAGCAAAATATTATATTTTAAATTAGGATAAATTATTATAACTCTTGAAAATAATGATTAATAGGGGACTTATAAATGATTAAAAATCATTATTTTTTTTAAGTTAACGAACAATAATACGCGAAATACTTGAAATTACTTATTATTGTTGATCAAAGTCAAACATTTTTCCATATCTATCTCAGAAAGAAATTCAACAAGCATCGATTTCTAAATGTAAATGAGTCAATTATTCCACGAAAATGAAACATTATTCTGACCAACAGAATGTGTTACGAAAACTAATTTAAACAATCTAAAACCACTTTTATGAGCGACTAAAAATAGTCTTTTCCATTCTCTGGTTTCATTACTGACAAAAAGCTTACTTCATTTCATATCCATCTACTAAAACAGCTCCATCTACGCTAATTTCCAAATTCAAACAAGGATCAATTATCTCACCCATGTGAAACATCAGTCTAAGTAAATTTGCTACAAGAATTAACATTTGAGCCACTTGAAACTGTCTTCATGAGTGACCAACACCTGTTTTTGATCTTCTTTATACTCATTATTCGCCAAAAGTACATTTCATCACACATCCATCCATTAAAGCATGTATGCTGATTTCTAAATTTAAACAAGAGTCGGTTATCTGGAAAATCCAAAACATCGTTGTAAATAAATTTGTTATAAAAATTAACATTCGAGCCACTCGAATCTGTCTTCACGAGTGATCAAAAGTACTCTTCTTTAGCCTCTGACTTCATTATTGAGTAAAAATTTACTATACTCTATATCCATCTATTATAATTTCTAAATTCAAACAAGGATCGACTATCTCGCAAATATAGAACATCACTTTAAATAAATTTGAGCCACATGAAACTGTTTCCATGACTGACTAAGGTTAGCCTGTGTCCTCACCTATCCTCACTCACCAGAAGCACACTTTATCACGTATCCATTCATTAAAACAGCTCATAGCCTGCAATTTTCACATTCAAGCAAGAGTCAACTATCTCTCAAGCCTGAAACAACACGTTGATGACATGGATTTGCCATAAACGGTAACATCTGAGCCACTCGGATGTGACGGGTCAGATGGTTGAAATCAAACAACTCCCGACGACAATGAAGTATCGAGTTTGAACATTCGTCCAACTAAGTCGGTTAATTGATTGATATTAACATTAAGTGTTGAACCGTGGTATCAATAAGCCTCTACAACAAGTAACGCAATTATAATGTACCCTAGTAACGTATAACTCGCGAGTAAAGGTTGAACGAAATGTAGACTCTGTATGTCTTGCAGAAACGTTTAATACCGTTTTATTCTTTGGTTCGATCGTCTTTTATACGTAAAATTTTAGGATGTGGTTCGAGAGAATGGGAAACGATGTTTATGATTGTCGGAGAAAAGTTAATTTTTGAAGTTATTGTAATACATCTAGTTTTAAGTGTGGTGTGGAAAAGTCGGAGTGGGGTGTTTATAAAGAAAGGGCTAGTTTTAGGATAATACATCTGGTTTTGGGTATGGCGCAAGAAAACGAGGTAAAATGTTTATGAAAGGAAAGTTAGTTATTTAGAATGACACCACTTTAGGATATTTAGGATATTTATTATACCTAGTTTAAGATACTTAGGATATTTATTATACCTAGTTTAAGATATTTAGGATAATTTGGGATAATAATAGCTCAGGGGAGGTTAGGTTTGACATTAGGATTCTTGAGGGCTGCTACACGTACGTGACTCCATCTCGCCACAGGATAAGATGTTTATGAAAGAAAAGTTATTTATTTAGGATAATAAATCTGGTTTCTGACTCTGGCACGAGGACTGGGAAGTGTATTGATGATTTTCGGATAGGGGAGGTTAGGTTTGGCATTAGGATTCTAGTAGGCTATCACACTCGAATACTCGAACCATGAACCAGTTAGAACAAAGCACCGAATGCCACTTGGCCACAAAGGACCGAAGACCAAACGATAGAGCACACATCCGCAGCCTCCTGACCCAAGATCAAACTTCCTCCCGCAAACAAGGCGTATGTATATATATTTCATTGGTGAAATAACGAAGCCTTAGAAGGAACGCTAATTGCTTGACTTGGTTCGAGTAAGCAGGCTCCGCGAGCGCAATTCGGTCTGCTCAGCGTGAGAAAGGCGAAAGCCCGGAGGAACGCCGGCGAATTACGTAAATGGCCGGCGACTATGCGCCGCGATGCGGCGCTGGGGAGCAACGATCTTGACCTTGATCCCTTTGTTCTCGAATCTGGCCTGGATCGGCGACGATCGAAAATCCTGGCCGACGTCTCGGCAGGTGGCATCAAAGTTGCGCCGCCAGTGTGGTTAAACACCGGTCGTCCCCGCGGAGGTTAGGTTCGCCCCGGCTCGGCCTCATAGCGTCCAGGCCCGATCCAAGTACGAGGGAGGCGGCCTCGTTAAAAACATCTGCCACAGACTGCTACCGTTACCGCAGCCTGGCACGAACGATGGCGGCAGGTTCGAGCTCCGGCTCCAAGATTCTTCGAATGCAGCTCGCGATGGGATTAGTTTGTCTCTCGATCATCTACCGCTCTCCGATCCGACCACGTGATACGTCTCGGTTTCACGCGTTAACACTTTCGTTCGTGCCGCCTCCGAATCATTCCATCCTGTTTTTCTCTTTTTCGTCTTTTCTTCTTTGGTTCACCTTTCCTCGTTCCTCTTTGATCAGACGCTTCGTAGGCTCGCGGTGTTAGCTTCTTGATTGATAATCGACGATGATTGGATCGATGTATATGACGAGTAATTATGATAAGGTAATTTTGGTAGAAAACGTAGGTTTTTAATTAAAAATTGTAAATATTTCTTGACACTAAACGTACCGGCACTTTGCACCTACCTATTCTTACCACGAGGGGTCATTTGACCCCTTATGAAATAAACATCGATTTTCAAAAAGAAATTTCTAATTTATTAAAGGAAATAATTTTCCACGCAATTTCTCATTTCTAATAAAATAATCAAACACATATTTCTATTTCTGTAAACAAAAAGCTATATTTTCGTGCCATTTGGTCAACCATATCGACGTCAAATTTAGTTTTATTATAATAAGTGATTGTTTCGGGTATTTTCTTCCTTTTGTTTTTCGTTTTCACGGATTTATGTTTGGTATTCAGTATCATAACTTCTTTTCTCGGTTTTGATTTATAAATTGTTAGCGTACAGTCATTTGATTTGCATATTACTGTAGACAAAAATTTGATGTTACCTTTTGCCGTTTTCGCAAGCGCGGGCAATTTTCTTCTGTTTGCGCGTATTGTTCCGACTAATGTTGTCTCTTTTGCCAACAATTTTGCAGCAAGAGATGCAGAGGTGAATAAATTGTCCTTTGGAATATTTCTCCTACAATTGGTGAAAGGTTCGGCTAATTTCATGACAACGTATTCACTGAATTCAGATAAGATACCACGATCTTCGTCCGATATTATTTTTTCTTTTTTTTTTTACACTCTACACAAATTCGCAACGTTGTTTTGGTTTTAAAGGTTTCGCAGTACGACAATACGAGAAATGTGGTTTAGATGAAATAAATGAGAAATAAAGCGGAAAACGTATAATACCGACTAAAATCATGATGTCCATGGAAGTCACTATAGTGGCATACCGTTCAAATTGATGATTTCCACGGAAGCCATTATTGTGGCGTACTGTACTTAAAGATTAATAACTCTGAAGTGTCAGCTGTCACGCTGTATTTTTTCCTTCATTGACAACACTTTACCGCACAAATGGCGCAAAATTCAAATATTACTTGAATTTTGGGCACCCTGTATATGTAGGCAGTGATTAGGGTACCGGATGTAGCCAAAGGATTTTATCATAGTGGATGTAATTGCGAATTTGGTGGTGCCTGAAGTTGGTCGATTAAACATCGTTGCTGGGGTAACTCGTATGAGACGAGATTACTTTTGGCGAAGAATGTACTTGTTTCTAAAGAAATATAAATGAGTTAATATGGATGAAATAGAATAATAACATTTTTATCTATAATGAGAAACACAAAATATAGGGTGTTCCAAATTCACGCAAGATTTGAATTTTGCGTCATTTGTGCGGTAAAGTGTTGCCAATAGGACAAAAATCATAACTGCTGACAGTTCAGGGTTATTAAGAATGGAGCGTTACAGGAATTTTGTTCAATTTTTAATTAAAAATACGTGTTTTCTATTAAAATTACTCCTTACGTGAATTTTTGGACACTCAATATTATAGCGAAATGATAAATGAGTTCTTTCTTTTCGTACTCTCTTCTCACTCTATCACTCTCTGTCTCGCTTCATCTATTGGATTTAGCTCTCTGGCTGCTCCAGGCATTCTTCCTTACATCATTTACACCAAACGAGACTCTCACATATCATATTTACACCATAGACTTTATAAATAAAGGTTAAAGGTTGTCACTCATCCAGCGACACTTACGCTTACAGTTATTAGTATGTAGGTACATATGTTGGCTGACTATTAACCCTTTGCATTACATTTCATTTTAACATAATTCTGTTTCCACGGTTTCAATTAGATTTATTTCAATGGTTTACAATAATTACATTTATGCACCAATAATTATTTAGTAACGAAAATAATGCTTGTGTACGTTCTTACTTTCATAATCAATATATTTTCGAATGCTCAGTAAATAATATTGTATATAATATATGATATAATATAATAATGTATATAATTGTATTTTATAAAATAAGTATGATAAACATATATTAACTCTTTGCACTCGACGATCTCTTCGTTACAGAAATATAGCAATTCGAAGACTTGCTGTCACAAAGTCGACGATATTTTCAAAACGGTAAATAAGAAGTGGAAATTAATTGTAAGACGTAGAATTATTTTACCTCGATATTCCACGAGTCGTGGGGCAATTTCAAATTTGAAATATCAATTTAAAACGATCTTTAGAATCTGATTGAATAGCGACTGAGAGTCACCTCTCGAGTGCAAAGGGTTAAAATGTTTTTCAAAATTTTGATTAAAACTGAATTAGAAATGTAGTTACAAAAGTTTGGAAGAAATTTAATACAATAATTTGAAAAATTTTGAATCGCGCTTTTAATTGTAATTATTATAGGTCTAGTAATTTTGGATTAATTTTAATTTAATTTTGTTAGGAATTTGATATTAATGGAAACGATATAAATAGCAATTTTGTTCACTTGGATGAAGTATTCACTATAGAATTTTAAGGTGACTAGCGTTTTTTAAATTCCTCTGTTCCGTGAAATATGTGATTTCAAACTTTTACCATATGGTATACACGTTGTATAATATACAGATGGTAGAACTTTGCAAGAGGTCATTCAAAGTTCTAAAATATTATACCATTAATAGCATAAATTTGGTATATGTTATTTTTAAATTAATATAAAGTTGTGGTAAAAAGAAGAAAAATACTTTACAGTCATAGTTTACGAAATTATATAAAAATTTGTTATTTAAATAAACCATAAGATACTGTGTAATGTTCATGTTTTTGCACTCTTGTAAAATTGTTTAATCGAAGTTGAATTTTTTTTTCTATTTTATTACATGCCTGATATTATTTATATTTCTTAAGTTTCATACATTTTTAGACATTATTATACATTAAACAAATATTGAACCTTTGTTTAGTGGTAAACATTGTTCTAAAATTGAATCTCGATTAATAACAAGTGAAACATATTTTTTAAATATTTTCTTTCGGTTATTCGTCGATATTTTTCTATTAAAATTTATACTTTAATCCGTCGTGGAAAAATTTATTTTAATTAACAATCAATTTATAAGCTTCTTATATGCATCGATAAACAACTTCGATGTTTTGATGTTGATTTGAAAGGTTACTGACATGGATTTAGCTCCGGTATTATTAATTTTATCGAGAATATAATACGACATGACAATGAAACGTATTATGCGTTTAACGAAATCATATCTGTCGCTTGGTAATCGTATTTTACGTTATAGTTTACCTTGATATTATTACAGAATAATTTATTACGCGTAAGCATTTGCACATACGCATAACAAAACAAAATCAACGTATACATATTAAATCAGGATTATTCAACGCACGTTTCACGCGAAACTGTTTATTAATTATTTCATAACCTTTAATCCCTCTTTTATCGAAAAATATTATTTTTCACGCGAAAGGTGGAATTTGTATTAATTTTCACTTTAACTTAAGTCTTTATTGCATTAAATAAATTGCATACATCAAAAATGAAATTGTCGATGAGAAAGAATTTAAAAAGAAATATGTTTATCCTTTCCATAGAGAAAAGTTTCTTTTCCACGATAAAAATTGTGATTTATATTTTCTACTCTATTATATACCCTTATTGTATTTACCTCCATTGCAGAAAAATTAATACGTTTTTTAAAATTATATTTATCTTTCTTCCATAAGAAAATTTCATTTTTCTCGATAAAAGTTGTAATTCTTATTTTGTATTCTTTTATTAAGATCTTTTTACGTTTACCTAGTCGAACCTAACCTGTATGGGTTATTCCAATTGGATGTATTTGTTCTTATTGAGCAGTTTACGATGCATTTTCTGTGAAATACGATTTTCCACGTTTTCTTTTTGTTCGTTTGTTTTTTCTAGTTAGAAAATGAAACGCGAAGCGCAGAAAATAAAATTTATTGTAACAAAGCATCATACTTTTTCACCGTGTTTTATTCGTTGCTTTTCTATGTATCGAGTATACACGAGATTTCAATTTTTGTAACTCCATGTGGTTCTATATATATCTATTGCATCTACGAATGTCTAATAAAAGCTAGTTACATTGGAAAAAAGAAAGTATATTTTAAACGAAATTGCATTTTTAATAACTGACAATTTTTGGTAATTGATAATTTTTTGTAATTGACAATTTTTGGTAATTAACAATTTTTTATAATTGACAATTACAAATATACAGGGTGTCCCTGCAACGGTAGAACAACCGGGAAATGGGTGATTCCACATGTAAGAACGAATCGAAAAAATAATAATAAAATTTCTTCATTCGAAGTTTTGTTTTTGAGAAAATCGACTTTGAATATACACCGAGCGCTTGTGCACTTAGCTATGACTTGTGTGAATATATGGTAACCATCAATGCAATTGTAATTGCAATGCAAATGCAATTGTATCGGTGATACAGTCGAAGAGGAGGTGATTCTACATGAATGAACAAATCGAAAATAAAGAATAAACATTTTTCATTCGAAACTTCGTTGTCGAGAAAATTGAGAAAAAATAAATTCTATATAAAAATAAATATAGATAAAAATTTTATTCTTGTTTTTCGATTCGTTTCTGTATGTAGAATCACCCACTTCCTGGTTGTACTACTCTTGCTGGGACACCCTGTACGTTCCTCCTTCAATGCGAATTTTAATTACTATAATTTGTATATAACTATTAATTCGAGTATTTGGTTCAGTTTTGGTTTATTCTTAATCAATGTAATATCTTCTTAAATTCATATATTCCAATTTTTTTTCACAATCTGAATTTGTACTATAAATTTATCAATTTGTTTGAAATTATATTTAATGAAATTAGATTTTGTTCTAGACATTAGGTTACATTTCATGAAAGAAAATTAGAATAATTTGAAAAAAATAGCTTATATTGTTATTCTATAGTACTATCAGCTAGTGCTAACGACGAGTAATGTACTTTCATTTTGTGCTTAATAATTTACGCGATCATGTGCGACTTTTTTCTGTTTCGAAAAACTTTTCTCTCGATGTCTCTTTTACTTTCAATCTAAACTTCATGGTTTCTACTTAACTACTATGATGTTGTTAATTTATGCCAATTTTTCTTAAACATGTAATACAATTTAGAATAGAATTTAAGTTATTTTTCCTTCCATGATGAATATGTTCGTTATTAAATAAAACAGTCGCCAATTTTTCATGATCAGTATACTCGACATAAACAAAGAAAGGATTAACATTACCTCTATATGTGTTGAAGATATTAGAATCTTTGGATTCGAACAGCTAAATGGCTCGAAAAAATTTATTTATTCTATATAATTGAATGAACTCTTTAGTATAACTATAGAAAAGTTATATAATTTAATTGTAGGATTTTAATAAATAATACGTGTGACGTTTGAAAGTATTAGAGAATGGGAAAATATTAAGGGATTCACAGTGTTCGTTGAAATATACCGAACAGTTCGAATAAGTAAAAAAAAATCAATTAGTTCGAAATAAACAAAAATAGTTCCAAATAAACCAAAGAGCTCCAAATAAATTGAACTCTGCGAAAGAAATCGATGAGTTAGAAATGAACTGAATAGTTCGAAAGAAGTCGGAGAGATCAAAAGAAATAAAAAAGTTAGAGGTAAACTGAACAGCTCGAAACAAATCGGAGAGGTTGAAAGAAATCGAAGAGTTAGAAATGAATTGAATAGTTCGAAACACATCGGAAATATCGGAAAAAATCGAAGAGTTAGAAATGAACCAAACAGTTCGAAACAAATCGGAGAGGTCGAAAGAAATTGAAGAGTTAGAAATGAACTAAACAGTTTCAAAGAAATAGGAAAAATCGAAAGAAATCGAAGAGTTAGAAATGAACTGAATAGTTCGAAAGAAATCGGAGAGATCGAAAGAAATCGAAGAGTTAGAAATGAAGTCAGCAGTTCGAAAGAAATCGAAGAGATCGAAAGAAATCTAAAATTTAGAAGTAAACATAACAGTTCGAGCGAAATGGGAGAAATCGAAAGAAATCGAAGAGTTAGAAATGAAGTCAGCAGTTCGAAAGAAATCGAAGAGTTAGAAATGAAGTCAGCAGTTCGAAAGAAATCGAAGAGATCGAAAGAAATCTAAAATTTAAAAGTAAACATAACAGTTCGAGCGAAATGGGAGAAATCGAAAGAAATCGAAAAGTTATGAATAAACTGAACAGTTCGAAGCAAATCGGAAAGGTCGAAAGAAATTAAAGAGTTAGAAATGAACTGAACATTTCGAAAGAAATCGGAGAGATCGAAGGAAATTAAAAATTTCGAAATAAACCGAACAGTTCGGACAAACCATACTTGTACCATTGTACCATTCGTACATTTCCATTTGTACATATAAATGCACATTCCACCCCGGCAATTCCATTACTACCATCGAAAAATTCAGCCCAGCAAACTGTACCCACCCCAAAACCACACTCTCAATTTCCCTCTCCAATTTCCCATCAGCCGGACCATCCGCCGGCTAGCATCCGCCTCTACGCGTGTTCTTGCCTCCGTCTATTCATTGTCACACCTAATCGCGTCCACCAGCGACTGGTCCGTTTCCTCGGTTGGCCGCAATTCCACTCTTCCCTGGACAGTGTCCCCGCAACGCGAGATCATTATACGCGTTTCTTTTCCGGATTCCTGGCACGCTGTGGCAGAACGCCAGCATGGAAAAACCCTGCCGATTAGCGCTGCGAGCTGCTCCCTGTCGCGCATAACGAATAGCGGCCGATTATGCGTTCCAGAATGCAAGGGATAGAGCAAACGGGGCCCATATCGGTTCGTCGCCGGTATACATCATCCCTGGGATACGAGGCTGGCTCGCGGAGTTACGCGCTCGACTGAACCGTAGGAATTTCACGCGATTATTCTTCTTCCGTGGCCGAGTCCTCTCTGGAAACAGGGGATGAAGAAGGAGGAATCCTCCGTCTGTTCTGCTCTCCCCTCCGCCGACCTCCCACGCCGTCACACCTCGATCGGCAGGTGCTCATCTCGCTCGCTTCACGCAATATCCGCAAAACGCTCCCTCGTTCGCCTCCCTTCTGTCTCGAATACTTTTCTTTATCGATCATAACAGCCTTCGAGCTTATCCTCCGCTTCGAGAGCCCGCGCACGACCAACGGCTGTTCGCCCAACGCTTCGCGACCCGTGCACTCGGTTGCACCAGTTCTCATCGTGCTTCTTCCTTCGTAGCGGCAGTTTCGAAATTTTTCCACGTGCAAAACTGTCGTGGTGAAGGAATTTTTCGTCCATCTGCATCAATTTTTATTGGAAACGACCGTCACAATCGTGGTTAGAGTTATTTTGCAGTGGTACCTCGAGGAGATGTCTATGCAGTGAGTTAGAGTTCTTGGCTTGGAAAATTGTTATTCTTTCATCATGGAAATCTTGTAATTTTTGTCGATTAAAATTTGTATTGCGTTTAATAACGTTTGGAGCGATTTAAATTTTATAACGAGAATTCGTGAAATTATAGGTTATGATTATTTTATAATAGCATTTCTAAGGCACGAGTGTGCAGTAAGTTAGAGAATATCGGTGTTCTTCCAACCGTTGACTACGAAAAATTGTTATTCCTTCATTATGTAAATTTTTCAATTTTTGTCGATTCGAATTTGTATTGCGTTTAATAACTTTGGGAGCGATTTAAATTCTATAACGAGAATTCGGGAAAATATAGGTTATGATTATTCTATAATAGCACTTTCAAGACACGAGTATGCAGTAAGTCAGAAATTCCAATCATTGACTTCGAAAAATTGTTATTCTTTTATCACCGATATTTTTTAATTTTCGTCGATTGGAATTTGCATTATTTTTTAATAACTTTTGGAGCAATTTAAATTCTATATCGAGGGTTCGTGAAAATATAGGTTATGATTATTCTATAATGGCAGCTCGAGGACACAAGTCTGCAGTAAGTTAGAGAATATCGGTGTTCTTCCAATCGTTGAATTAAAAAAATTATTATTCTTTTATCACGAATATTTTCTAATTTTCGTCCATTGGAATTTGTGTTATTATTTAATAAATTTTGATGCTATTTAAATTCTATAACGAGGGTTCGTGAAAATATAGGTTTTAATTATTCTGTAATGATGCCTCAAAGAGATGACTGTGCGATGAGTTATAGAGTATCGGTATTCTTCCAATTATTAACTTCGAAAAATTATTATTCTTTTATCACCGATATTTTTTAATTCTCGTCGATTGGAATTTGTATTATTGTTTAATAACTTTTGGAGCGATTTAAATTCTATAACGAGGGTTCGTGAAAATAGTTACAATTATTCTATAGCATCTCAAAGAAATGACTATGCATTGAGTTAAAGTCGTCGACTTGAAAGATTGTTATTCTTTTATCATTTATCAAGAAAATTTTTAATTATTGTTGATTGCAATTTGTATTGTGTTAGATGAATCTTGGTTTAATATAAGCTGTATTACAACGACTCGCTGTACAAAGGGTTATAGAGTATCGGTATTCTTCCGATTGCTGATTTTGAATGACTATTATTCTTTTAAAACAAAAATTTCTAAACTTTTATCAAATATATCAATATTTTAATATTCATTATTCTTAATTATTTTAAAGTAGTTTTTATTTATCGTATTAAATATAATTTGTAATACATATTTCAGCTATACTATATAAAGATTATTTACTATATTTATTATTTATTAGTTTATAATTTGCACATTGAGTCGTTGTACCTTTTAAAATAACATTAAGGTATATAAATATTTTAATAAATATTTGTTTCAGGCTTAATTCCATTGAATATAATTTCTTTAATTTCAATTTCTTTGAATAAATTTTCTATAAGGTATCATTTCATTTCTTATTTTATTTGTTTCCCACGGTTCACTGTATTACCGTGATCCAGTTATGCTAATTATTAATTTCTAGCTTCCTATTGCTGTCAGGCTACCTGAATCAATAAAAATTCGAGCATTGGAGAAGGCGAACAATATATATCGTGTGATACAAAGAAACAGAATCACTATTCTCTATACAAATACATACTTATACGCGCATATGAACTGAATTATGAAAATAAATAACAAGGGAAAAATTATGATTAAAGTGAAACGTTGATCACGTGTATTCAAACGCCAGAAATGTTCGAGCATTGTCAAATTACAAATCTCCTATAACAAAAATTTTATTTCATTATCGAAGGAAGAAAGAAAAAGAAAATTACATATGTAACTATCCGTAAATTTTTATTTTCAGTAAAAACCAAATATTTAATAAATGTCATAAATGACTTACGATAGGTTTCAGGAGAGTGCTACATTATTATAATTAGTGCAAAATAGCAAATTACAACGATTTAATAATAAATAAATAAAATTGAATCTCGACGAGATATTTTATTATTTTATTATTTTATTATTTTAATTGCAGTTAAAACTGTCATCATTTCTGTACACTTATATATTTCCATTTTTGTATTTTGTATTTGTATATTTATATAAAGTGGTACATTATTATAATGAAGTACAAAATATCAAATTACAATGATTTAATAATAAATAAATAAAATTCAGTTTAGACGAGACATTTTATTATTTTATTATTTTATTATTTTAATTGCAGTTTAAACTGTCATCACTTTTGTATACAAAGTCCTGCTCTAATTACAAAGAGTAAAAATTCTCGAATCGAATTTGAAAATTCGATTTACTCGAAAACCAAATTCTATAGAAAGAAGAGGAATCACTCGAGGCTCGCTTGTATATGTTTTTCAGAAACACCCTGTATATTACACTCAACTGTTGAACGTTTCAATCAGCTAACTTAATTCAATCACTTTATACCTAATCATCTGATAACACCGTTAAAATAGTTGTTGTATTTATCAAACAGGCTACTAATTCTAGTGATCATGCTAATATATTACTTTATTCATAAACGGACCGTAGTCCAATTACATAAAATTTCACATATAAAAGAAAGGTAAACAAATTATACATAATATAACACCGAAGGGATGTGCTTATAAACGCTTTGTTCAGGAGGAATAGCTTTAATCACTAATCATCCGTAATTGTCTTTTGAAACATTGTAAAGATCCATAAAAAGATCTATACGATTATAAAGAGCGTTTGAGTCAGTAATAATACGATAAATTGGATTAATTAATCCATATGTAGATCTGGACATATGTACATGAAAACCTACTCCAGATCTCGATACACGTTCTGGCACATAGAAATTAATTTGCGTAAGAAGAGAGGAGTAATCAATGTGATTGTAGCGTCCTGCGGTATCGAATCTCTTCGATTTCCAAGAACGCTTATCACGCGCCAAATTAATATTGCGTGACTAGTTGTGATAATAAGGATCCAAAATGTGTGTGGTCAACAGAGAGTGTTTATTTACAGAAAAGCGTAGAATAGTTATAATGTAGACGTTAACGGAGTACCGTTTCGAACACGCGTTTGTATGTGTAATTTAGATGTTTTAAGGATCGGTGCCGAAGACAAACTGACTTCTCGATTTTGCTCCATGTCCTGTCTCGTCGTGTTCGGTCCGGTGTTTTCTCTAGTTTAGTTCTGATTGGGTAAAATAGATGTTGGTGGTGGAAAGGTAAAGAGTTTTAATTGGACAGAGGGTGTGACATAAGGACCTTTGGCTAAGGAGTAGGAAACTGTCAAGGAGCCGATTTCTGATGGTCAATGACGTGATTTATAAGTGCCGTCCGTCCGTCGCTTGTTGGGTCTGTCACAAGTGGGTCCCATCTGTCGCGTCTGGTACTAGTAAAATTCCTAATTTTGCTTTACCTTTATAAGCTTAATCCGCTAGAACGGCGTTGAGGCACATCGAACCTCCGGAATTGCAGTCGCGGTATAAAATATAAAATAAACCGTTAGGTCTGTTAAAAGTGTAGGCCTTAATTATAAAATCATATTCTAAACACGCTCTTCGGGACGGAACAGTGATTATTAATTAAATTAAAGATAAAACTATGATCAGCTATTCTTCTTCGTGCAGACAATGTTTCCAGGTTGACAGTATTTAATATTGTGGAGTAATCGTGATCAAAAATTGATATTGGGTTATTTAGCTTATTTGCACGAAACCTGAGAAATTTATGCTGCACTCTCTCGATCATGATTTTGTGATTAAAGCTTTTCGGAGACCATGTAATTGAAGCGTATTCCAGTAAGGGACGAACAAGGGTAATATATAACGATCTTATAGTGTGAATTGAACGAAAATCGGAGGAAAAACGTAGAATGGAACCGAGAGTTCTAGAAGTAGAGTTAACGATATAAGAAATATGGCTGGAAAAGTTTAAAGTAGGGGAGAAATGAATTCCTAGGTCCTTAACTTCTATTATTGAAGGCAGAATACAGTTATTAAGGATATGTGAAGGGTTCAGAACATTGGGAGGACCCCATAAAATGGCAATTTATTTTTATATTGAGATTCATGCTGTAAACTATCTAGGTTTAATATATAATGAATGTGATTTGTAATTTGTAATTGACTTGGTAAATAGTCTCGTTATATCTTGCATAGTCACTTCTCACGTTAAAAAGTCCAAAGACGATTTCAAAGGACTTGAAGCAGAGCAGGGCTTACATTTCTCCTCTTTTCGCAAACGTAACATGAGAATACGTTCTTAGAGAATAGATCAGTGCCAGATACAGCATTATGTCTTACATCAAGGGAACTTTAGTTAAATATCAGAATGCACAAAGGATTCAGCACACCACACTCTACAACTTGAACATCTTGAATCTACATATAACTCACTTGGAATCTACACAAAATCTACTCAGAATTCATTTAGGATTCACTTAGAATCAGCAGAGAATCTTCTCAGATCCTCAGACCTCGCGTTGAAGCTCGATCAAAGCTAGAATCCAAATAAGCTCAGTCGGTTGCAATACTCGGAGTCAGTTAGAACTCAGTCTATTTATCTACTTATCTCAAATGCAATTAGGCATAGTTTGTAAAATGTAAATACACGTTACGGTATAACCCCAGGAATCCAATTCTTACATCAGCTTCCTTCAATTCGAATATTAATTTATTTAAAAATTATCAGACCAGAGTTAGCATATGGGATCATTTAGGATCGAATAACGACGGAAGAGGACCAAATATCTTGAGATCGAACGAGATCCAGCGATATAGTATCGATAAGTGATAAAAGTGATAAAAGGAATATAATTTAAGACACAACCTTGAATAATATCCTAATACAATTTATTAGCAAAAATAAACTGCAAAATGTGGTAATGGTTGACATAGATTTTAATATATATATAAATGATGCTTTTAAGAAAGAATCAATATTCAAATTTGCCAAATGTCATCAGTATTGCGTGTCTCAATTGCAAAGAATAAATGGAGAAAAAGAATATTTGGAAATGAAAGAACCACCTTACGTGCACTCTAACTTAACAACCGGTTCCCTGTTCAGAAGCAGCAGTATTTCCTCTGAAATTTCATTTACAGATAATTAGTCAACACGTGCAAAGGTAAAGAATCAATATTCCAATTTGCCAAATGTTATTAAAATTGCAAGTGCCAATTGCAAAAAATTAATGAAGAAGAAGAAAGTTTTCAAACGAAAGAACTACCTCGCGTGCACTCTAACCTAACGATCCGTTGCCTGTTCAAAAGCAGCAGCTTTTTCTTTGAAATTCTACTCACAGAGAATTAGCCAACACGTGCCAATGTAAAGAATCAATATTTAAATTTGCCAAATGTCGCCAAAATTTTGTGTCCCAATTGCAAAGAATAAGTAGGGAAAAAGAATATTTGGAGATGAAAGAACTACCTTATGTGCACTCTAAACTAACGAGCGGTTCCCTGCCCAGAAGCAGCAGCTTTTTCTCTGAAATTCCACTTATAGAAAATTAGCCGACACATGCAGATGTAAAGAATCAATATTCAAATTTGCCAAATGTCACCAAAATTTTATGTCCCAATTGTAAAGAATAAATGGGGAAAAAGAAAATTTTTAAAAGAAAGAATCACCTTACGTGCACTCCAATCTAACAACCTGTTCCATGCCTAGAAGCAGCAGCTTTATCTCTGAAAGTCCACTTACAGCGAATTATCCAACACCTGCAGATGTAAAGAATCAATATTCAAATTTGCCAAATGTCACCAAAATTTTGTGTCCCAATTGCAAAGAATAAATGGGGAAAAAGAAAATTTTTAAAAGAAAGAATCACCTTACGTGCACTCCAATCTAACAACCTGTTCCATGCCTAGAAGCAGCAGCTTTATCTCTGAAAGTCCACTTACAGCGAATTATCCAACACCTGCAGATGTAAAGAATCAATATTCAAATTTGCCAAATGTCACCGAAATTTTGTGTCCCAATTGCAAAGAATAAGTGGGGAAAAAGAATATTTGGAGATGAAAGAACTACCTTACGTGCACTCTAAACTAACGAGCGGTTCCCTGCCCAGAAGCAGCAGCTTTTTCTCTGAAATTCCACTTATAGAAAATTAGCCGACACATGCAGATGTAAAGAATCAATATTCAAATTTGCCAAATGTCACCAAAATTTTATGTCCCAATTGTAAAGAATAAGTGGGGAAAAAGAATATTTGGAGATGAAAGAACTACCTTACGTGCACTCTAAACTAACGAGCGGTTCCCTGCCCAGAAGCAGTAGCTTTTTCTCTGAAAGTCCACTTACAGAGAATTAGCCAACTCTTCCATTATGCCTATATACGCGTTTTTGTCGAACGTTGCTTGTTTCTCGAACGAAGCGCCATTAGCTGAAGATAAGGCCGTTAGGTCACGATCCTCTCAGCCTAGGGGGTGAATCGAGGGAGAACGGTTTCCAAGCTTTCTTCCTTTTCATCTTCATCTCGGCTCCCCAGGCCGTTTCCTCGACGCGTACGTTCCCCGCGAGATAAGTAGCTAATACAGTTTTTCGTTCGGCTATCTCGGCCGTTCTCCCTCAAAA
This sequence comes from Eufriesea mexicana, assembly GCF_001483705.2. Classification (NCBI taxonomy): domain Eukaryota; kingdom Metazoa; phylum Arthropoda; class Insecta; order Hymenoptera; family Apidae; genus Eufriesea; species Eufriesea mexicana. The sequence goes on along the minus strand of NW_016911634.1, from coordinate 88,768 downwards.
TTCTATCTACGACTCGCTGCAGGGAATTCGATTTCCACGAGGACGGAGGAACGCCGGGAAATACAACGCGGAAAGTTTACTTTGTACCAGCTCGAAACCTGGCCCAGTGGAGACCGGGAAGGAGTGAAAAAGGGAAAAGAAAGCTAGCTAGAGAACCGTGTAATCCTACACTGCTCCCGTTAATGAACATCTCTGCGGCGTTCGATCTTCGTTTCACAGAAATTCATTTTCAGTCCGAACTTTTGAATTCGTTTCTACCTTTTTTCCTGCTCGAGACAACGAGCGTCGAGTCAACGGCTCGCTGCTCGCAGTTCGGATATTGTTTTATCGAATGTGAGCGAGGATTGATTAAGTTTTGATGCTGATTTTTATTGCTTTATCGAGGACGCGTTGGGAATATGGATCAGTCTTTTGTTTTTGAGGAGGAAAAGTTAAAAATAAAAGAAACGCAGCGGCGGACAATAAAAATGGTAGTTTATGCACTTTAGATGATATATCAATAGATTTTTGGAAGATTTAATCATTTTTGTTGATATTTTAACTAATCGTGTTTTTAATTTAAAGAGGAACGACACTTAGTATTGCGATGTATATTTATGGATTATAATTGTACCAAATTGTACACCAAAAGTACGTTTCATCACACATCCATCCATTAAAGCATGTATGCTGATTTCCAAATTTAAACAAGAGTCGGTTATCTCGAAAATCCAAAGCATCGCTGTAAATAAAGTTGTTACAAAAATTAACATTCGAGCCACTCGAATCTGTCTTCACGAGTGATCAAAAGTACTCTTCTTTAGCCTCTGACTTCATTATTGAGTAAAAATTTACTATACTCTATATCCATCTATGATAATTTCTAAATTCAAACAAGGATCGACTATCTCGCAAATATAGAACATCACTTTAAATAAATTTGAGCCACATGAAACTGTTTCCATGACTGACTAAGGTTAGCCTGTGTCCTCACCTATCCTCACTCACCAGAAGCACACTTTATCACGTATCCATTCATTAAAACAGTTCATAGCCTGCAATTTTCACATTCAAACAAGAGTCAACTATCTCTCAAGCCTGAAACAACACGTTGATGACATGGATTTGCCATAAACGGTAACATCTGAGCCACTCGGATGTGACGGGACAGATGGTTGAAATCAAACAACTCCCGACGACAATGAAGTATCGAGTTTGAACATTCGTCCAACTAAGTCGGTTAATTGATTGATATTAACATTAAGTGTTGAACCGTGGTATCAATAGGCCTCTACAACAAGTAACGCAATTATAATGTACCCTAGTAATGTATAACTCGCGAGTAAAGGTTGAACGAAATGTAGACTCTGTATGTCTTGCAGAAACGTTTAATACCGTTTTATTCTTTGGTTCGATCGTCTTTTATACGTAAAATTTTAGGATGTGGTTCGAGAGAATGGGAAACGATGTTTATGATTGTCGGAGAAAAGTTAATTTTTGAAGTTATTGTAATACATCTGGTTTTGAGTGTGGTGTGGAAAAATCGGAGTGGGGTGTTTATAAAGAAAGGGCTAGTTTTAGGATAATACATCTGGTTTTGGGTATGGCGCAAGAAAATAAGGTAAAATGTTTATGAAAGGAAAGTTAGTTATTTAGGATGACACCACTTTAGGATATTTAGGATATTTATTATACCAAGTTTAAGATACTTAGGATATTTATTATACCTAGTTTAAGACATTTAGGATAATTTGGGATAATAATAGCTCAGGGGAGGTTAGGTTTGACATTAGGATTCTTGAGGGCTGCTACACGTACGTGACTCCATCTCGCCACAGGATAAGATGTTTATGAAAGAAAAGTTATTTATTTAGGATAATAAATCTGGTTTCTGACTCTGGCACGAGGACTGGGAAGTGTATTGATGATTTTCGGATAGGGGAGGTTAGGTTTGGCATTAGGATTCTAGTAGGCTATCACACTCGAATACTCGAACCATGAACCAGTTAGAACAAAGCACCGAATGCCACTTGGCCACAAAGGACCGAAGACCAAACGATAGAGCACACATCCGCAGCCTCCTGACCCAAGATCAAACTTCCTCCCGCAAACAAGGCGTATGTATATATATTTCATTGGTGAAATAACGAAGCCTTAGAAGGAACGCTAATTGCTTGACTTGGTTCGAGTAAGCAGGCTCCGCGAGCGCAATTCGGTCTGCTCAGCGTGAGAAAGGCGAAAGCCCGGAGGAACGCCGGCGAATTACGTAAATGGCCGGCGACTATGCGCCGCGATGCGGCGCTGGGGAGCAACGATCTTGACCTTGATCCCTTTGTTCTCGAATCTGGCCTGGATCGGCGACGATCGAAAATCCTGGCCGACGTCTCGGCAGGTGGCATCAAAGTTGCGCCGCCAGTGTGGTTAAACACCGGTCGTCCCCGCGGAGGTTAGGTTCGCCCCGGCTCGGCCTCATAGCGTCCAGGCCCGATCCAAGTACGAGGGAGGCGGCCTCGTTAAAAACATCTGCCACAGACTGCTACCGTTACCGCAGCCTGGCACGAACGATGGCGGCAGGTTCGAGCTCCGGCTCCAAGATTCTTCGAATGCAGCTCGCGATGGGATTAGTTTGTCTCTCGATCATCTACCGCTCTCCGATCCGACCACGTGATACGTCTCGGTTTCACGCGTTAACACTTTCGTTCGTGCCGCCTCCGAATCATTCCATCCTGTTTTTCTCTTTTTCGTCTTTTCTTCTTTGGTTCACCTTTCCTCGTTCCTCTTTGATCAGACGCTTCGTAGGCTCGCGGTGTTAGCTTCTTGATTGATAATCGACGATGATTGGATCGATGTATATGACGAGTAATTATGATAAGGTAATTTTGGTAGAAAACGTAGGTTTTTAATTAAAAATTGTAAATATTTCTTGACACTAAACGTACCGGCACTTTGCACCTACCTATTCTTACCACGAGGGGTCATTTGACCCCTTATGAAATAAACATCGATTTTCAAAAAGAAATTTCTAATTTATTAAAGGAAATAATTTTCCACGCAATTTCTCATTTCTAATAAAATAATCAAACACATATTTCTATTTCTGTAAACAAAAAGCTATATTTTCGTGCCATTTGGTCAACCATATCGACGTCAAATTTAGTTTTATTATAATAAGTGATTGTTTCGGGTATTTTCTTCCTTTTGTTTTTCGTTTTCACGGATTTATGTTTGGTATTCAGTATCATAACTTCTTTTCTCGGTTTTGATTTATAAATTGTTAGCGTACAGTCATTTGATTTGCATATTACTGTAGACAAAAATTTGATGTTACCTTTTGCCGTTTTCGCAAGCGCGGGCAATTTTCTTCTGTTTGCGCGTATTGTTCCGACTAATGTTGTCTCTTTTGCCAACAATTTTGCAGCAAGAGATGCAGAGGTGAATAAATTGTCCTTTGGAATATTTCTCCTACAATTGGTGAAAGGTTCGGCTAATTTCATGACAACGTATTCACTGAATTCAGATAAGATACCACGATCTTCGTCCGATATTATTTTTTCTTTTTTTTTTTACACTCTACACAAATTCGCAACGTTGTTTTGGTTTTAAAGGTTTCGCAGTACGACAATACGAGAAATGTGGTTTAGATGAAATAAATGAGAAATAAAGCGGAAAACGTATAATACCGACTAAAATCATGATGTCCATGGAAGTCACTATAGTGGCATACCGTTCAAATTGATGATTTCCACGGAAGCCATTATTGTGGCGTACTGTACTTAAAGATTAATAACTCTGAAGTGTCAGCTGTCACGCTGTATTTTTTCCTTCATTGACAACACTTTACCGCACAAATGGCGCAAAATTCAAATATTACTTGAATTTTGGGCACCCTGTATATGTAGGCAGTGATTAGGGTACCGGATGTAGCCAAAGGATTTTATCATAGTGGATGTAATTGCGAATTTGGTGGTGCCTGAAGTTGAAGATTTTTCACTGAAAGTTACCCACAACGTTCTGGTCGACCTTCTGAGATTTACGCACTTGGTTAAGTTTTTTGCAGATAAGGACCAGAAATTCTATGAGCGCGGGATCATGAAGTTACCAGAAAGATGGTAAAAGGTCATCGAATAAAATGGAAGATATTTGACCGATTAAAGTTCATTTACTGTATAGAAAAAATTGAGTTTCATTTCACACTAAGAAACCGAAAGTACTTTCTTGCCAACCCAATAAGTAGAACAAAATAGGTTTATATTATTTTACGTCAACATTGTAAACAAACATTCAATAGTAAAAGCATAAAAATTCAATATTATAAATTTAACATAATTATTTAATCTTTTTCTGCAATTTTTTAAAATATTTCATATCAGGTTCGACGAAATTGCCGCTCACATTCAACATAATTTACGACTAAAGCTTACACTACGTCCTAACACTATCCTAACACTATTTTCATCATGCATATTCCTTACGCGCGCGGTCGTTCTCCGACGAACATGCATAACTATTTTTTTTTCCTGTACGAAGTTGAAAAATTTTTTGATTCCCGCTATCAATGTTTCTTATAGAAAAATGTTTACAAAATTGCGTGCGATGGTCAGAATTCGCGTCAGACTTCTACTTTTTGAGAAAAATAGAAAACAGTACTACAAAATTGGAGCCAAAATTGGTTCCGTCAGCTTTACTTAAAATTTACAGATATAGGCAAATTGATATTGTCAAACTATTTTATATGAATGTATTAGTTGAAGTGCACGGAATTTATTGAATCCAATAGGAATCGTATAGCTTTTGAAGTTTTGTTATAAATTAAAGTCAAACTTGAAAAATTGCGATCTTTTTCAAAATCGATTTTCGCAAAAACTTAGAGTGAAGGACAAAAGCTGATTTCAGATTCGTTTGAAGCTCGTCGAGATCTATAACAATCACCTAGTGAGTATTACTGCATTGGTATTATGTTGAATAGTATAATCTCGCTCTGCGCCACGGAATAGACAGTGAATTTGGGCGCCGGCGTCTACGTAAATAAAATAAAATTTTATTTTATTACATTATTTTTTTTTTAAAACTTCAATTTCGATGTTTCAGTTCAATTGACTCATTTCATGCAAAGTAGGTACATACCTAACCTTCAACAATCTAGTGTTAATTCATGTACGCTGAAAATAATAGAACCTGTTTTCGGCACCCTACGTTATTTTTCCTATTCCACTTTGATTTCAATCGAAAATATGTTTAGGATCAAATTTTGCAACGAAGTTAATAAACATTTTCGAAGAATCCTTTCTCTTTCGTCACCTGTGTATTTTTATCACAGTATTTTTATCGCTAGTTAATTATGCAGCACGCCATATAGAAATCTTCCAGAAATAGTGGAAGAGTGATCACGAAAAGTGGAGTTTCTGTCTATTTTTGCTCTCCTGTTGGACGTACGACTTCGTTCTTAATTTACAGTACACGAATGCACACGGTTCCTCGAACGTGGAGCATTATTTTTCAGCGTTCTCGCCTGCAGGCTGATGTTCGATTTGAAAAATTCGCGTGAACGCGTGCAAACTGCGATAGCCTGGTTCATTCGCGAGATAGCCAGTGTTGTCCTGTATTTAACTTACAAATTTTTTGTAATTTCGATCTGCTGCGGGCAGTGCGAGAGGATGGCTGTAACATTCGTTAAACTGTACTCTGTCAAGCATCGCCTCGATCTGCAGCTTCGATTGGGTAGAGGCAGTGTTGGAACCCGGATTGAGAACGTTATAGACTGATTAATCTTTTGTAAAATATTTCCGAACGCTTTTATATACTATACGAGTTCTGCAACGAGGCTAGGTCGGAAAATACAATAATTATTGCAGTATCGCAAGTTTTCCACCCCGTGTAAACGTAACTTTAGCTTAGAAAGTCACCGAGGGTTCGAGGGCCAGGTCGATCGGAAAATCCTGGGGGAATGCGTCAGGCCCTTAGCATGATCATATTTGGTCATGTTGCTTTATTTAGCTTTATTTATTATTATTTATTATGGCTTTATTTCTTCCGAATAGTTATCGATAATTATCAAGTGGCATTGTGGCCTAACGGCTGTGAGTTTGCTGTTTAACAATTATATATTTATTGCAAATTATAATATACACACGTCATAAAAAGATTACAACGATTAGGTATGTGTGGTGTAATTTCTCTTAATACTATTATTATCTCGTCACTGTTCACTTTCACGCCTTTCACAACAAACTTACTCTCTTCACAGCATATTGGCTCAGACCTATAGCAATTGCACAATACCACGCATTCTGGATCTTCCACTCGTACTTCCAAAAACATACATATCTATATTCGTGCCATCACTCGACTTCACACACACGCATTTACGCTAATAAAACCAAATCCACAAGATTATAAAATCAGGTATATATAATAACCCTTCGCACTCGCCGATTTTTAATCTATTTAATTTACTCTATTTAAGAATAGGAGTTGAAAGATTTTCTTTCTTTATATAAAGCTGACAATATTTTTTTGAGTAGTAAATAAGAAATCGTATAATAATTAACACGTAGAATTATTTAATTTCGATACCTCGAATACCTTTGCATTATCTTAAATTTTTAATATATATATAATAGTAATGATAATATATATTTCAGTTTATGGAAAATAATAAATAATTAAAAAACATAGTATAAATACACTAGTAAGGGACAAATATATAACCCATTAATGAAATCCAAAATCTTTCAAGCATTTTCTAACCCAATGTTAGTATTATTTAAGAAGAAAATCATTTTATTCCCACATATGCTCCGTGCTACCATAGAATTTTCCCATAAAACGTTTTCCTGCAAAACGCATACTTTGTAGTTCGTTAAAAGTAAATCCACAACGGCAACACCCGAAAATTGCCACCAGCGTGGGAATTTTCAAATAACGCTATTAAGCCACAACGGCACTTGATAAATACTCGAAATAAATCTGTAATTAAGACAATAATAAAACTCTAATTATAAATATCTCGAAAACTATTGAGTAGTTGCTCTTATAATGATATATTTTCTTGAATTGGATGACTAAATCTACAAACCTGCAAAGTTTTAACTAAATCTATGACCATCTATGGTCATTTAACATATTCATACATATGTATATGTAGTTTTGGTAATATTTATGTTAATCTTGATTCAAGTAAAGATGTAATTGATGTATCTATTTACCCATTTCCATAATATGATTATAATTATATTATTTGTATTTAATTAATATATTTTATTACACTGAATTACCGATATTGAATACTGAATTGAACGCGGAAATGATCTAAAATGAAAGCTATAGAAATTGTCGAGGGTTAGAAAATACTGGATACTTTTGCTAGAGAATGTGATGCATGTATTTAAATTATTACTGAAAGAGTTGTTCAGAAATTAACTTGAAAATTAATTTACAAATTCGCAAAATACAAATAACTTGAAAATTAAATGCGATATACCATTTCGAAGTATAAATTTTTATGAAAATTATATAAAATCATTTTTCGCTTTGTCTTTCTTTTTTATTTTTCCTTCTTTTTTCTACATTTGCATAGTGGTCATTTTCATCCTGTTTGATTACAATCACTGGAACTTATATCTTACTCCTCAATTAGATATGGTTCAAAATGACGAATAAAATTTTATATTCGTGAAGCAATTTATGTAATAAAAATAAGAATAATAGTTTTGCATTAATAAATACGGTATTATCTTTTATAGGTATTTATCATTATTTAACACCGATGCAATTATTTGCAACGATTATGGAAATAAGTGATCCATAAAATGCTTTGAATAAATATTTTGAAAAATATTTCATTGGATCAGTGAAAGCTTGCATTTTATAAACCTATATAATATTGTGGTAACATAAATTTATGCAGTTACGCGTTAAAATGATCATTCGATTACACGATAAAATCCATTCGATTCATTGGACCTAACAAATATTTATTTTAATTTTTCTTTACTTCGTATCTTTCTCCGTTTGTTCTTTATACGGTATATGAATTATTGTAATAGATGCTATACCACCTTGAACCAATTTGATGATGTTACTTTGATATGAATATAAATATATCAGTGCGAAACTTGTAAAATTAATATAAAGTGTGAATTTTGAAACGATTTTATTTCAATAATTTATTACAATTTATTCATTTATCATTTTATTATTTTTGTCATTTCATTCAGAAATGTAATATATTTATTAATTTATTGTAAATTTTAAATTGATTTTATTATACTTAAATGTCATTTAAGTATAAATGACGAATAACATTTATAATACATATGTGATTAATTATATTTAATTAATTTATTTTAAATAATGAGTTCATTTTACGTAGAATATATTGGTGCTATTAAATATTTTCTGTAGAATTTTTACATTTTCAAAATATACTTTAGAAGCTGTTATTAAAAAGTAAGAAATATTCCACACAAGAACGTAATAATTTATTTATTTTTATTGCTTCTACACGGAAAGAAAGAAGAGAAATAGGATTTATTTCAAGCAGGTATTAATCATAAGAATTTCAACTGGAGTTACTCTTTCC
>NW_016911634.1:67797-80180 GCF_001483705.2 Eufriesea mexicana | reverse complement strand
AAATTATAGTCTGTGCAGCCAAGAATTTAATATAAATAAGAATGCCTGTACCTTCGAGCTACGAAATCCAATAATGAAATCCTTTAAATTTCCATGTAACGAAGATGGCTAAAACGACTTTGAAAATCAGATTTTCCTTGCAAAAATTCATCACGGTGATATTAATTCAAGTGGAATCATTCTTTATTTTAAAACGATATTGTTCAATATCGCAACAACGAATCGAATAGCATTTAATAAACCTTCGTTAATTTTTTCGTTGCTGCTCCATTCAAATCGCCAGTGGAAAAATTATGACTTCTCGAGAAGTGATTAATCTTCAACAAAGACCCGTGTATGCGTTGCGTATTTAAAATAAATTTCCGTTTCGTGAATGGAGTTCGTTTTCAATTAACTCGAATTTATGGAAGATGTTTAATCGATAACAAGGAAACAGAAAAATCGGATATTATATTAAATGTAATAATAATTTAATTAAATATTAAATGGGCATTGTAGGAGATATTTATAATTTAATTTCTGATATGAACTGACATACTTTGTATATATATATATATATACTTTATACTACTGATAGTGAATTTATACTACTGATATTTAGTATCGTGTGCAAAAATAACAAAAGTTGATATTAAATTGTCGAATGTCAAATTTATGATTTACATTTATAATTTAATAATTAACATAATGAGTAGAGAGTGTATTAGCTTATGCAATGAGTATTTTAGTAATTATAATGTAACAAATAATTAATAATCTGATTAGTACTGCGAGGACTGAGTGTATCAATTTACTACTGAAATTTAATTCTATATGCACTGAAATATTATATCAAGAATTGATATTAGGTTACTGAATATCAAGTTCATGATCTATATTTCTGATTTAATTAATATTATTAGGATGTAATACACAGAGTATGTCGGCTCGTGCTATTTGAGTTGTACAAAAAGAAGAGAAATTAGACAATTCAGTTAATAAATAGTAAATTTAATTGAATGCAGCGATATTATTATTAATAAATTAGTGATTGATAAATATATTAATATTAGATATTTATTGTATTATGTGGGTTTTATTATTGTCATACATTAGTTTGTATTAACACTCTAATAATAATAATAATAATAATAATAATATGAATTATTCAATATTTCTTCTACTTAATCATATTTTATATTATTCCTTTTTCAAATTTGTTATTTTTGGACAAATATGTATTCAAAAATCAACAATTTCGCGAGTATGAACTATAAAGTCGGTTATTTAACATTTTACCATAAATTAAATATTCCTAATTTCGAATTTCGTATTTTATGTTGTAACTCTTATAATTTCTTAAATCATCCATATCTCGAAATTACCAAGATATTTAAAATGACCGATTTGAGATTTTTGGTTCTACAATTACTAAAAATATATATCTGCTTTTGATAAAATTATACTGAATTTTTATTGAAATAGAAACAACGTAATTGCTTTCATTACACTACATTAATTATTATCTGAGTATACTTAATATTTACTTGCACTTGTCACGTCGATAGATTAAATTTTAAATTAAAATATCAGTAAATGGCGTAAACAGTTTACATACAGTGGTAGTAAACAATATAAAACATAATGCAACCGAGTTTAATTAAATTTAACTTATTTAGAAACTCAATATTTGCATATTATAATAATTAATAAAAAATAGGTGAACTCAATTTAACTTTAAGAAATTCGACCATATATCGAACTTTACGAATTCCTGCCACAAATATATTGCTCGGTCAGTAGAACATTTAGATAGCAGAGGATTTGAATAGTAGAACGTAATTTAGACATTAGGTTTAATGATCCTTAGTCCGTTTAATGGCCGTTCTACTGTGTAGCATAAAGTACTTATTTTAACCGGTATTACTGGATTTCAGGCGTTTCTTCCTATCGACGTAATTAGCGCAAGGAAATCTTTTACACGGGGTACCAGTATTGTCGGAATTATTTGAGATGACGTGGAAATCTAGACTTTAAATTAACGGTTAAACGAACATAAATAAAACTGTATAGTAGACTTCAATTATGAAAAAAGGCGGAAGTTTATGCAAACGCACATTTTTATAAGAAATTTTCTGCAAACAATATATATGATGTCCCAAAATTCACGCAAGATTTGAATTTTATGTCATTTATGTGGTGAAATGTTGCTAACGAAAATAAAAAAGGACTACGTGATAATTCATGGGACAGTGTTATTAAAAATGGAGCTCTACACGAAAGAATAATACGTCTTCATTATTCAGCAATATTTACAATTCCTAATTAAAAACCTGTGTTTTATACCAAAATTACTTCTTGCCTGAATTTTAGAACACCCAATATAATATTATTGGACACATACAGGATTTTAAAAATGTAGCTTTCATTTTACGTATATTACATACGTTTTGCATAAGTGCATATTCCATCCAAATGAATAATTTGTTAGAAGTAATTTATTATAACAAGAAATTAATAACATTTCATATATTAAATATTTTTTAAATATTAAGTACGAATGTTATTTTTATAAACATTTCTGAAATATACCTGAGATACTTGATACAGTGAAATGAACTGAGATATGTACTTAAGAAATAAATTAGCATGTTCAATAAAACTCTAATTGGATTACGATTGCAGCTGGAAGACAATTGACAATGATAATCTTCATTGCACTTATCTCTACGATTATTATTTTTTAACCTTTCATTTTTAACATTACCATTATCTCTAAGTAATTTTCGAATTGCATATCTTTACTTATTCGTATATACTTTTCCTATTACACTTTTATCTTCCATCTACACTGTCATTTCTGAGATATATCGAACCATATTCATCGAAAATGCATGGGTCCACGCAATTTTTTCAAATATTCGGTTCAAACGCCCTTCGTTCACGCCTGTGGCATTATAGTAAATATTTTTTGACATCACTGTAGATTGGGTAGTATAAAACAATAGTTAAAGACTTCCAGAGCTTATAGTACTCGTCCGGAGGTACAATTATTGCAACTTTAACGTCATTTTCTAGGATCATGCTCGACTCAAAAAATTTACATTAAGCTTCTTTCACACATTACCATTGATTCCAAGATGTAGAATCCAACTGCAAATATTTTTACACATATCTCTGTTAGTGGTGAATGAAATATCAGTAACAATAAGAACAATTCTATATTTAATTACAAAAAATGATCAAACACAAATATTAAGTATGAATCTAATTAATTTCTTGCAATCACTTGCTTATATATATTTTCACTATTACAGCTCAATTACAACTGACCTATGCCCAATCTCTCTGGTTTGTTCTTTCTACTTTTATACGTTACACGAACATATACAATTTACGCAACACCTCAATTATCACACGCATACTCATTTATCATAATAACCTGAATCCATTAGATATTGGCATCCCATGCATACTTGTCCCATTCATTCCTTTCTTACAGACATCGCTCCTTTATTATATCAACACATATATATTCAAAATCTATGTTAACCATTACCACAATCTCGATATCGTATACCTTTATTTCGACGAATACACGTAATTCGTTACTCTAAAAGTAAAATTATACAATATCTTTTAGAATACATCAACACGGATATACAAAATTATACTTTTAACAAATAACAAATATTTCTGTTTCAAGAAAAATCAATTTTAATTTTATCAAAGGTATAAGATATATATTTTTATAACTGTAAGGTCAGAAATTTTAAGGGAGTCATTTCCAATAGCTTGGTGATTTTAATATTAATATGAAATCACGAGACTTCTGATAATTTAGAAAATTTTACTTGAAAGAATTGGTTAAGAGCTATTTGCACCAAGCTTTTTCAACACTCCTACAACGATCCTAAGGAATAGAATTTAAAACTGCAATAATTTTTACACATAGCTCGACACCGTGTGCCTTTATTTCGACGAATGCACATAATTCGTTACTCTAAAAATAAAATTATACAATATTTTTTAAAATACCCCAATAGGGATATAGAAAAATGTACTTTTAACAAATAACAGATATTTCTTGCGTTGTGCTTCTATTTCAAGGAAAATCAAATTTAATTTTATCAAAGTATAAGTAAGATATATATTTTTGTAACTGTAGAATCAAAAATTTGTAATCAGTCATTTCGAATAGCTTGGTGATTTTAGTGTCAATATGAAATCACGAGACTTCTGATAATTTAGAAAATTTTCCTTGATAGAAGGAAAATATAGGGTCAAGGGCAATTTGCATCAAGCGTTTTTAACTTACCTGCATACACATATCTCGACACTGTGTACCTTAGTTCGACGAATGCACATAATTCGTTGCTCTAAAAATAAAATTATACAATATTTTTTAGAATACCTCTTCTAGGATATGGAAAACTATACTTTTAACAAATAACAAACACTTTTTCCAGGAATTTTGCTCGACGAATATCCCTTTTCAGTTATTCTCTTCTCAAAAATGAATTAAAGTTTAAACATTTTCTTTGCATTTACTACCTAACGAACCTACCTAATATTCCCATGCATCGAATGTTCGCACGACAGTATTATATTTAAAAAATTTCTGAATTTTCAAATAATTTCGTATTTTTGTATTCGATCGAGTGTTTTGTGTCAGCGGTTGTAGGACCTTTTTGAGGAAATAACAGAAACATTGACGCCTGCACCTCGAGCTCCTCTCTGCAAAGGCATTGTTGATAATTCGTGTTTGGACAGCGTTAATTGGCAATTTGTAGGTGCGACCGCAACACAAGGTTTGTCGGCTCTGATATCAACACTATGATGGCATTTCAAAGTGACCAGAATAGTTGCTCGGCGTCCATTTAAGGGTTGCATGAATTTTAAAGCTGCCTCCAGACATATTATTATAATAGATGTTTCGATTATACACGCGAGATTTCACTATTAAACATATGGCACGTCAGTGTCCACTCACACGAGACACACAATTAATGATTAATTATTCCTCTTTTCTTCTCTACGATATTTTCCTCCTTTTTCTTTGTTAATTGCTTTGTTGGATGCTTAATCGTTCCGAGTGATTAATTTTGCATCGAGATTCAATCTTGCCTGACGTTATATTCGTTGGGCTTTACTTGGAAATTAATCATTTCGATCTGATTTAATTTGTTTCCGCGTGTTCTAATACAATGCGATTACTAATGAATCGATAAGTTTCGTTTAAATATTCATTTGTTTCCGCAAAATGAGTGACGTTTCGTGAGATTTAAATAGAACAGTATTTGCAATTGGAACAAAATTCAAAATAATTTCAGATCGTTAAAATGAAGTATGGAATTAGTTACGAGTTTAAATCTTAAAATACCTTCGTTCGTTTTAATGACGCGCGAAAATGTATTTAAAGAAAAAATTATTTTATTGAAGGAGATAACACATCAGTCTGACTAACACTTTTTAATCAAAATATTAAGTTTCTATTTCAATAAAAATTAAGTTTAATTTCATCAAAAGCAGATATATATTTTTAGTAACTGTAGAATCAAAAATCTCAAATCGGTCATTTTAAATAGCTTGGTGATTTCGAGATATGGATGATTTTTCTGTTTAATTAACTATCTTTATTAACACTAGAACTACCGATTTTGCGTAAAGAAAAGGGAAAATAAGGGTAGTAGGAACGAAATTTGTGAATTAATTTACATACCGTATTTTTTCCTATCTTTTTTTTTGTAGTGGTTTGATGGGAGAAAATAGTGGAAATAGCGTATTGCGATTTATAGCAATTTAATATTTTAATTGTATAACACTAGAACTACCGATCTTTAATGGGTACCTAACTATAACGTGCACAGGTTATAGTAATTTCAGCCATACGATGAATATGAGTGAATATATTGATTACAGTTCTTTCTTAATACGAGTTGATACCAATTTTATTCTTAAAGCAGGTGTATATGTTCGGTGATTGCAAAAAGGAAAATTCTGGGACTAGTTATTTTGACTTGGTCGGTAGTTCTAGTGTTAATACATATTTTCTTAAATGTATTTATTGTATAAAAAAAATATCATTATAGTGCATATTTGTCATATTTATTATTTAATATAATTATCAACTTGTATTATATTTTACATAATAATATTAAAAAATATTAAGATAGACAATATTATTATTTAATACCAATTTTCGTTTGAATTATTATGAAGGAGTGAATACTGCTGGCAGAATTATATCCATAAAATTTGACGTCATTATGAACACCTAGATATTAAATATATTAACTGGTGCACACATAACAAATTATCGTTAAATTTAAATAAATGCTTTGTCATTAGATTTAGTTATAAGAATAGCAACTTTGTTTATAACTACCATATTAACAGCTCGAGGAGTTTTGCGGGGTTGTAAGGCCCGTTTACGCTGTTGCGGCAATGTTGCTGGGATGCAGCCTACTCTAAATTAACCCATTTGCATCATGACTCTACTTAAGGTGCCGTATTCAGGCATCAGCGACGTTCAACTGACGACTAGCCCGTATCACCGCGAGCGTATCAGCACCTACTCATAATGGCAGTTAAAAGGATTTTCACGACAGAAGTAAAACTTGTTAAGAATATAATGAACCGATGTAGATGAGATGCTCACAAAAGGGATGAAACGTGATCTGTGGCATATGAAGAATATTCAGCAACTGGTAATGGAAAAAGTCAGTTCGCGGATTATTCCGCGCTTGGTGACAGGCGACAGTCGTAGCTCGCGGAATATTCCGCGCTCGGTGATAGACGACAGTCGTGGCTCGCGGAATATTCCGCGCTCGGTGATAGACGACAGTCGTGGCTCGCGGAATATTCCGCGCTTGGATGCAAATGGGTTAATAGACCTAGGCCTGGTTATGGTTGAACTACAGAGAATTCTATAGTAGACTGTTTCCTGCGCTGAGTTGATGATGGATCCTGGATGATAGTATGGTCGTGATGATTGTCCGGTCTAGGGATTTTTAGAACTTTCTCGTGACTGCTCTGTCGGTGGTTTTGTAAGTTTCGTCTGTCTACTGATTGGTCGGTATAATGTAGGAGGTGGGTGTGTCATTCTGTGGTGGTGGAAGTTTAAATAATTTGGGTCCTTGTTATGGTTTACTCACGCGCTGGTTTAGGTGACAATGAGTATATACAAGTCAAGGGACGCTGACAGTAACGACATAAAACAATCTCCCACTTGTCCTAGGACCGCAACAACATTTTCCTCCGACTTAACATTCAATGAGCACTACAAAAATATTATATCTCGCAGCTACAGATCTCTCAGACTTATCTATAGAGCTGCAAAATTTTTTCGAAACACAAGTACTTTAAGGCTTTTATATTGTTCCTTAGTAAGTCCAATACTGGAATACGGTAACATAATCTGGGCACTTTACTTTAAATCGCAAATTAGCCCTTCAGAAAGAGTACAATACCAGTTTCTACGTTTAGCTTCACGACATATTGGACAACCTAAGTCAGTTACCTTTCATAACTATGAATTCATACTCACATCACTTAATTTAACAACGTTAGAAAGAAGGAGAGAAGTCTCTAATATTCCTTTTGTATATAAAATGCTCAATGGTCTTATAAATTGTTCTGATATATTAGAAAAATTCTCAATCAATGTTCCAATTTTTCATTTAAGGCGATACAACTTTCATATACAACAACATAAAACCGATTTTGCATACCATTCAGGTATTAATAGAATGATTATTAATGTTAATAACACTTATCTTACCCTAGATCAATTCAGCCAATCTCTTCATTCTATAAAACAGCTACTACATCGCATCTCTCTTTAAAAATTTTTCTTTCTTTATTTCTTATACTTATACGCATCTTGTTTGTTTTCATATTTGTATTTCTTTTGTTTTTATTTTTCTTTGTTACCATTAATTTTATACCTCACTGTAATGATTTTCTTATAATTTTTCGAATAAGTTAATCTCGTATAAATAAATAATTAAATAATAGTTTATGTGTTATTATATATACAATATGGTAGTATTGTATTATAAGAGATTAATACAAATTTCGTATCTTAATATAAAAATATATTTACCAGAAAAGAGTATTAGAAAATCTTCGCGAGACAACTCGCGCGCCATTTTGCTCGTTTCGTCAACGGCCATCTTGTGCTCCATAACTCTAGCCCGCCATCTATCGACGTAGCGCCCTAACTTTTCTCCAATGCGACCAAACATCGAATTAAGGATCACGAAGGCTCCCACTCTGCCTAAATTGCTAACATCTTTGAACTCCGAAATAGAGATACCATTTCAAAAATATCTAAAAGAAAAAAATTGCAAAATTCCCTGGACATATACTCTGAGTATCACCTTCGACGTCAATGTAACCTAAGAATGGAAAGATTGGAAAGGAGAAATTACTTGGTCGACTTTCTCCGTAAAGGGAAGCATACACCCTTAGCTATTGGAAACTCGAGGAGTCGTACAGCTTTTCTCACCTTGAGGGACGCAAAAATATTCTATCGAAAGGTGGATAGGGCCGAGGTACGAAGTCTCGGATGGAAAAGCGCGAAACGAAAGGTAATCGTGCAATTTCATTTTGAGAATGGAGAGAACGGTCGAGCTGGTTCGATCTTTCGGGGCGAAAGTGACTCGTTCCAGGGTGAAGAGGATTCGTGACCGGAATCTTTCTTCCCTCGACGGTAGATTTGTTCCTGGAACCTGTGGCAAGGTGACCCAGGACCTTCCAGTTCGCTGACAATATGCTCGACTATGCGAGGCTCGCACAAAAGAAGTTACAGCGGTGTGTAAAGGTGTGCAGCTTGGAGGAGGAATATCGAGTTGGAGGAATCTTTCTGTTGGGTCCGAGAAACTTCTTTATCCCTGTTGTTGGAGAGTATTCAAAGCATTGCTGTGAAAAATTATTTCTCCTTTTTTTTTTCTTTGTGCCAACTAGATCGATAAAAATTCAATAGTATGTTCGATGTTACAGTGAAATAAATCACTATTTATCGTCACGTTCTGATAACTAACAATGATATTCTATTTTTTATAATCATGTAATAATGACATTTGCCAAATTGTTAAACTTCACAAAATTTTTTCTGTTCATTTTTTTTTCTTCTTTATTATCTGTGTTTATTGTTTAGAATGCTATTCAATTTTTTGTGATCATGTAATATCGACATTTATCAAATCGACGAATTTTACAAAATTTTGTTAGTTCTTTCTTTTATTCTTCTTTATTATTCCTGTTTATTGTTTAGAATGCTATGCAATTTTTTGTGATCATGTAATGATGACATATATCGAATCGATGAATTTTACAAAATTTTTTCTGTCCTTTTTTTATTCTTCTTTATTATTTGTATTTATTGTTTAGAATACTATTCAATTTTGTATGATCATGTAGCGATGACATTCATCAAACCGATGAATTTTACAAAATTTTGTTAGTCCTTTCTTTTTATTCTTCTTTATTATTTGTATTTATTGTTTAGAATACTATTCAATTTTGTATGATCATGTAGCGATGACATTCATCAAACCGATGAATTTTACAAAATTTTGTTAGTCCTTTCTTTTTATTCTTCTTTATTATTCGTGTTTATTATTTAGAATCCTATTCAATTCTTTGTGACCATGTAATGATGACATTTATCAAATCGATGAATTTTACACAATTTTTTCTGTTTATTTTCTTTCCTTTTTATCCCTTTTTATTATTTGTATTTATTATTTAGAATGGTATTCAAATGTTTATGATCATGTAATAATGACATTTGCTAAATCGTTGATTTCACCAAATTTTTTTTATTCAATTTTTTAATTCTTCTTTATTATTTGTGTTTATTGTTTAGAATGCTATTCAATCTTTTATGATCATATAATGATGGTATTTACCAAATCGATGACTTCCACAAAATTTGTTCTGTTTTTCCTTTTTTGATTCTTCTTTATTATTTGTATTTATTGTTTGGAATAATATTATAGTGTATTCCACTAGAATATAGTTGCATAGTTGTATTCTACTAAACGAAGAGTATTATAGGGTACAAATTATACGTGGATATTAATAATTCATAGATGGTTTTATGTGGAGAGATCAAATTTTGAGCAGATCTGTTGGATGTGTTCTAAATATCTTTTTCTGACAGCTTTCTGCTTTTGGATTCATATGGATTCTAATCTGCTAAGTTGTTGTGTATTCTGTTACTGTCATCCCTCGACAACTCAAATCTCAATGGGAAAAATAAAATCATCAAGTTGTAGTGCTTTTTCAGCCGAAATTCTTTAATCAAAAAGATTTAAGGATTAAAAATTTTGTATTGGGAGACAGTAATAAATAATAATAAAATAATAATACAATACAATAATAAAAATCGATTTCTCATCGATTGATTGTAGAATCTATGTAGAGTAAATATTTCGACCTTCTCGACTCTTGTAAATATATATTTCGTAAACATTTTTTTGAATCATTATCAGTCAGGTTGAAAATTGATTAATTTCTTTGAAAAAGAAAATATAAAAGTGGTTTGAGATTAACAATTTAATAACAACGAATAATTCTATAATTAATATAAATATAAATATATGTGGGAATCATATGTAAAAATATTTTTTTTTTCTAACACAACAATTTAAAATTTAATTTGTTGTCAATCTCACGTTATCAAAACTGTCTTTCTATTTGGCTTTGAGACCAAGTACGTTTTTTGTCTTTTCCTGTTCTCCAGAATACCTCAAAATTATTTATGGAAATAAAATTGATTGTTAATTTCTTACTTTTATAGAACATTATAAAAATAAATAAAATATATACAAAATACGTCCTTTAGCTGTCAAGTAACATACAAATTAGAAAAATAACGAAAATAACGAAATGGATTTTACAGGGGAAAATTATACAAAAATTATTAATAGTATTTCAATTATTTTATAATTGTTACGTGTTGAATAACGAGGCAAGGAATAGAAACGTTTTAAAAATTTAAAATTCTTCAATCGTCGAAGAAAATTTTCTCCCTTCGATAATAAATGATATATAATGCGAGAGAAACTGGTTTATCGTGAATACGGTATTTGTGATTACCATCGTAGGCGACGATGAAATCATCGAAAAAATTAAAGAAGGTAGGCGATCGGAAAGACATTTCTGCGAATGATATTCCCACACATTCTGCCATATAAAATAATATGGTTTATGAAAATAAAACCGTATTATCTCAGGAAAAATTCTTTTAATTTAAGGAAACTAATGGAAAATCAATGTCTTAGAAATAAAAATTATTAGAATAAATTCAAAGATTAAAATAAATTAGAAAAAGAGAAAGCAATTATATCAACAATTGAAAACTGCATTAACTGTAGTAACTAATATTTGCAAACATAAACGTAATATATATTTTAAATATAATTTCTACCATAAATACATATATCAATAATAAAAACTCGATAACAGATATGCAATGCAATTTTCTGATTATTAATAAATAAAGATTAACACAAATTTTTTAAATTAAAATAATTAAAACTGAAATTAAAAGTTAATTGTTAAGATATTTAAAATTTTCTATAGATTTCAAATTATATTATTTTGTACTGTATAATAACTTGTGCAATTGGACGAATAAAAGGATCTCGAAACAGAATGTGACTTTCTTATAATCACTTCCGTTTTTAATATATGCAATCGTTGATTCGTCAGTACCATGTTTTTTCACTGATGCATTTACAATTCTTTTATTCGTGAGTTCCTCAATTATTTCATATTTGCACAGTCAGTGGTACGTGTTTCCGTACTGACGATATTACAGTGGCATGTGAATGGCTACATTCATGCATATTAAATTATGTGAGCACATACCGCTGCAGGATGCTACAGAATTATATTACATTACTACATGATTCGCTACGATACTGCATGTTTTGATACCATGCGAAGTTGCATATCCAGATGACTACATTCGTCGAGCCA
Source organism: Eufriesea mexicana (assembly GCF_001483705.2). Classification (NCBI taxonomy): domain Eukaryota; kingdom Metazoa; phylum Arthropoda; class Insecta; order Hymenoptera; family Apidae; genus Eufriesea; species Eufriesea mexicana. Next base: position 68,207 of record NW_016911634.1, on the reverse strand, counting down.
TATATTTACTTACCACTGTGTTATTATATTTTACCGTTACAGTATCGTACCGATGTCAAATTTTTCAATTTCAATAAATATTAGTTTCTAGACTTAATTCTTCAACGAAATTTTTCTGACCAGTGAACACAATTTTGATCACGTAGGGTTAAAAGAGAAGAAACTATAAAATTACAATATATATATAATATAAAATTCCATTATTTTATATTCTTTTTAATATACTAGGTAGCCAAATACATAATTTCGCTTTTCGAGATATGAATAAAAATGTGAGAACGATATTAATTATTTGGTTATCTGATATTTGTGTATTATTCTATTAGTAATATGTACTAATGCTATTAGAATGTGCAGTATTATTAATTATTATATTACGATATAACATGCATTTTATAACATAATTTATA
>NW_016911634.1:29668-67515 GCF_001483705.2 Eufriesea mexicana | reverse complement strand
AATATATTAGAAATAATTATTTATTATATATATGATGTATTGTATACTTTTGCTGTATAAAATTTAATGTGTATAAATGTTTCATATGTTATTTTATGAAATATAGATTATATTATTATAAAATATTTTCTGTAATATGCAATACATTTTATATATGCATTAAAAAATTGCAATTATTTATATATACGTATAAACTGTTTTTGTAGTAAAACTTTTGGACAGTGCGATACACAAAATTGCGTTTGCTGGTTCGAAATTTCGCACAAAGTTTGATTCACCAAAGTTCTACTGAGCTCCTATTATCCTATTAGTTATTGTCGAGCTCTGCTGCAATTGCTGGTTGTACAAACGCCAGCAATTTCTCTCACATTAGCAAATGGGTAAACAACAACAAACGAATGAGTAAACCTCCGTTAAAATTTAACTATTTGGACAATCGTGTGTAACAAAAGTAAGCGAACTCTTGCATGAACGATCCAGGTCTTTAAAATATATACTTCTGTAAATATACTAAAATAAACAGAGTTTTACACTAATTGTTAGAATTTCCATTTAAAAGGGAAGTTAAACGAGATAATAAACAGTGGAAGGGAAGAACGTACAAAATCGCCTTCACACTTTCCATCGTTCTAAATCGTGTTCTAAAGCCTACTAAAATTTTACTTCCGCTACAACCTCATTACACACTTCGTTTCCGTACTCACTGAGACCACATTATCCCCGCTATTGCTTATTCACGTGTCCACGCAAGCTCCTCCGCTTATTATTCACTGCGTTCGCCTGTTCATTACAATGAAAACCCTGTAAACTTTGTTCGACTCGCACGTATCTACGTATGATCCCTGTTAGAGTGCTGTCTCTATTTACAGTGACTCACGAAAGGATTCGTATGTACCTCATCAACAGCCCACTTCAAACGATTCCTATTGTCTTACGATGTGAGCCTCAGAATTTTTATCGTCGAGCACGTGTATTACACGAAACCAAGTGTCACGATTAAATTAATTTAAAAAGTAATTCGATTATTACAATTCCAGGATATTTCGATCAGAGTTTGGTAAAATCAAAAAATTTATCGAAATTGAATATTTTAACGAGTCAAACGGAAACTGTGTATATAAAACGACTGGAAATTCTAATGGTAATCGCGAATGATAGTGCCAATATGATAAAATGAGAATAAAGAAAATGGAATAAAATACAACACGAAATTGTGAAATTTTTGTTACTTTATGATGAAACCTCGTGTATACAGATCGAAATATTAAGATCGAAAATCATTAAAGTCTTTTTTAATTTTTTTATTATTAAGATTAATTGGTTTTTCTTTTTTAGTTGGATTTTATTCTAAAAATTTAATAATTGAAAATTTTTTAATTTCTGAAATAAATTTATTAAGAAATTTTTATTTATTAATTAGACCAGTTTTAACTATTTCTTATTCATTTTGAATTATAACAATTTTATTAAATAATAATTTAAATTTAAATTTAATTCCATTAAGCTGTTAATGTGATTTTAAATAAAATGCAAACGAAGCAGAAATATTATAAAAGTCGTGAATAAAAATTTTGGTATTTAAAACTGTTTATGGGTCATTAATTAGTTCATACGTATTCTTTTTAAATGCAAGTTCTGAAATTGTTATTGACGTAAATATTTTATTGAACAGACGGTTATTATTGAACACGTGTATTTAACCCTTTGCACTCGACGATATTTTCGTTACAGAAAAATAGTAATTCGAAGACTTTCTGCCATAAAGTTGACGAAATTTTTAAAACGGAAAATAAGAAATCGTATGCAAATTAAGACGTAAAATTATTTTGCTTCAATATTCCACGCATCGTTGGGTAATTGTAAATTTGATATATTAATTAATTAAACGGTTAAAATACACGTGTATACATCCAACTAATATAGGGTGTCCCAAAATTCACGCACGATTTGAATTTTGCGCTATTTGTGAGATAAAGTGTTGCCAAGGAAAAGAAAAAGACAGCGTGACAGCTGTCAGTTCAGGGTTATTAAAAATGGAGCACTATGTGAAAGAACAACCCATGTTAATTGTTGAGCAATATTTACAATTTTTAATTAAAAACTGTGTTTTCTATAAAAATTACTTCTTGCGTGAATTTTGGGACACTCAATATATCTGTGTCGAAAATCATATATGAAACAATAGGTATGTGACTTTAAACACAGATATATGAGTGTCCCAAAATTCACGCAAGAGGTAATTTTTATAGAAAACGCAGGTTTTTAATTAAAAATTGTAAATATTGCTCAACGTTCATTTATATTGACATATCCACATTTTCTTTGTACGATTATTTCTGTACAACAAAATATCCAAACACGAAAGGTTCCGCTATTAATTCGTGACATGCAAAACACAAATTGGTAAATTTCATATATAAAATAATAAAGTGAATTTCGGTATACGGGTACACGCGTATAATTCGTGTACTTCGATAAACGTGAACCCGTGTATTCGTGTATTAAATAATACACGGATTAAAACAGAACTGTATCAGCTACACGTGTAAGGTGAAGTTAATATCCGATTCATTTTGAAACAGAATATTGTAATTTTTAATTAATGAGATCTTTGTTAAAATTAGTTACACGTTTTGAAACTAAAATATGTATTATTTTACAACCTATTGGAAAATGGAATAAAAATATTCTTCGTAATAAAATAAAAATTAAGCTTATGGAAATTGAAACTTGAAAAGTGGCTACTTTAGATGTGATTCAGATATTTTCATCAAATTTATTTCCCTTTTTTGTCTTCTTTCTCACATGGAGTATATAAAATTCGTTGTTTCAGTAGAGAAGCGAGGAAAAAATTCGTGAGAAGGGTTAATATTTTTATATATACCCTCATCGCATTAACTGCAAATATTATTTTCTATTAAAAGTTGTTACTTTATATCCTACAATTATATTTATTAAGTGCCCAAATATTTTCACGACGTTAAATTTTTTCTATTACTTATTTCATCGTTTATCATCCAAAGAATTATGTGCAACACTAAATTAAGCAAATAAAATAATTACATTATTATACCACAAAAAAAAATAAATTGTATAATACCATTACAAACAATCAAAACGAGTAACAATTTCTTAAATAGGTTATATAAATGAATTATATAACTACATATATAAAATAAGTAATTAATAAATAATTTTAAAAAAATTATTGAATTATATAAATTAAATGGTGTCTAAATATCAATAAGACTCAGTCTTCGAATAATTTCTGATTCTACCTGAATAAAATGATACTTTATAATATCAATTCTTCAATTCACCTCGATCCCTATTTACATCGTACAAAATTGTCACCTTGCAATAAATTAATTTCAAAAAATAGAAAAGTTATTTAATACGATTCTGATTTCCTACTGTGAGTAATTAAAACTTTTTATCGTAAAGCAGTATCGATCGTTAGAGGTTTCTAATCGACACGATTCGAATACCTATGTGACTCACTGTCGATACAGAGCAAGGAACGATATCGGTATTATAACGCGTAATTCCATTGTCGTCCGTCGTTCTCGTTCCCATGAAGAATTCAAAGATCGTAGCCAGTTGCCGCGTTTACTTTTGCTTTCAAAGGTGTAGCGTGTAGGCTGAGGCCACGTAGGCACGACTCGCGCCATGCAGTGTACCCACACTCGCGAACACGTACGCAAACGAGGGTCTGCAATCGTACTTTTCTGATGGACAATAATAGCCATTGTACGACAGCTTGTTAACGCGATACGTGAGCCGATGAAAGAGGGTCGAGGAGGAGATCGGAGGGACCACGATCGACGCCCGTGGCCTATTTAACCGTCCTGTATTCGCAGATTTCGCCAGGAAATCAGTCAGCTTGTTTCCACGCTTGTCCCAGCGCCCATTGTTTCCGCATTAACTACCAAATGAACGGCGATAAATCATTACCGAATCGGATGGTCCTTGGAAAAATTCTCGAGTTGGTCGAGAGTTGTTAGCCTGCGACCTGGCTGATATATTAATCCTAGTCTTCTCTGTGCTCGTCCCTTTTCTCACTTTTCCTCTTCGTGTCCGATCGAGTGATTTATGATCTATCGTGAATTACGACCGGGGTGTAGAGTTCGAAGAAATTTAGGTTCGCGCGGTTCACTGTTGCTGGTCAGGTGTTCCCGAAGTGTGTCAAGGGTATAGCTAATAGGTTCATTATTTACGAGTTGGTTTCGTTATTGTTTATATTATTTAATTGAGCCGTTCACTGCACAAATCGATTAACTCCGCTTTCTGAAAAATCTTAAATTTAAGTTAAATTTAAATTTAAAAATCTTAAATTTGGTATAGTCGTAACTTTTTATATTTATAACAACTTTCCCTGATAATTAAGATTAACACCGTTAAACGACAAAAATTTTTGGCCACTGAATAATAAATAATTTATTTCAGAGGTCACTTTGATTAACTCCGTACTCTAATGTAAATCGTTGCAATAATGCAACTCAAATGCACTAGCAAGCCATGAATGATAACGGTGAATTTTTTAGTGCCGTCTTATCAGAATTTAAGTAAAATTTAGTAAAATTTAAATTTATTACTTTTTTCACTTGCCAAATCGATTAACTCTTCCAGTAACATAAAAATGGTAACATTACCAACGATTACCTTTTGGCTATTTTTTCTTATAAATTTTATATACCGTTAGATGAAAGTTACATTTGTATTTATGCATTCTACGATATTTATTTCGATTTAAATTATAAAGGGAATTTTAAAAAACAATATAAATTATTTCATTGCATTTCTCCACTTTTTGTTTTATGGAGTTAATCAATTTGTGCAATGAACGGCTCAATTAGTAGGATGTTAATGGCAGTTGATGCTCTTTTTCTTCAGTAAAAAATGGAGAAAATTATTCGATGCTGTACAGAGTGGACTATTTAACGTGATCATGTCAGATAACTTGGATTATTTAGTTATTGAAGAAACCATAAAGAATTATTTTGTTGTAAATCGTAGGATGTAAGGGAATATTGACTCGATTTTTGTTAAGTTATCTGTGTTGCCAAAGACAATTAACAATTTTTGTTAAGTTGCCTGTGTTGCCAAAGACAGTTAAAGATTTTTCTAAGTTAACTGTGTTACCAAAGACAGAAGAAAACGATCGAAGTGTCGATGTTATGGCAGTTGTCTACAAGTTGGCTAATAGATTAAGCTGATCGATGTATTATTCGATAAATTTCTTCTACTTCGACAAGAAAATTGCTACAATTATCGTTAAAAATACCGATATTACTTTGTAGTCTGCCTATTATTATTTCTTCTGCAGTTTATGTCAACGTTACTGAATTATCGTGAATGTCTGTATGGTAGAGTTCCGATAATACGGGTATCTGTTAGTATCAGATTATGAAATAGAACAAACAATGATATAGGTATGGCAAATTATATTGTATTGTGTTTATGGTAGTGATACTGAATTAGCACCTATGTTTATGCGATAGAACTCAGATAACACGGATATTTGTCAATGCCAGATTATCAAATATAACAGATAATAATGTGCAAAGTGGCCTCACTAATCTCAGCACCACCATATTTCCTTGGAATAAGGGAAATTATGCAATGACATATGGATAATGCTAACTTTAAAATTACCAATCTATAATACAATGTGTATTTGAATTTAGTGTATATTAACTCGTCTACGTAGTATATTTCATATATAACGATTAATGTTATATTAATCTTCTAAATACGTAATAGCAATATTTTTTAATATTCACTCCAATATTTCCAATAACTTTTTGAGTGTCTAGAAATTGGATATCAGTAGTTGAGGAAAATGTATAGTTAATAATAATTAAATTTATGAAAGTTAATAGATATAAAGAATTATATTTCTAATTTTATACAAATTATTGTTAATTTTATCAAAAGTGGTTGGAAATAGAAAATGGCTGAAATTAATCATTTTGATTCATTCGATAATTCTAGAGTTAAATAGAAAATGATAATTAATTTATAAATTAATAATTTATTTCACTATTTTGAAATAAATATTATATCCTTAGATTTCTATCGATATGAATTTTTATTAATATCATGAAAAAATAACTATGGTTAGTATAGCAATGCAATTTATTCATCAACTGTCTGCATTCGCTTGCAGTGGCGATCTCTTTGTCCTTGTGATATATGGTTCGCAATAGTTATGAAATGACGTTCATAGTTCAGACTGCCATTTTTAGATCGATTTGATAATTTCGTCAAACCGGTAATAACTGAAAGCAATGGTCAAATGATTTCATGGCTTCAAACTATTAAAATTAAATCTAGCTTTTCACGTTCTTTCCAAGATATAGAATTATGTAGATAAATTCGATCAATTTTCTTTTCTGTAATACCATGACTTATGAAATATATATATATATTACCATAGAAAAATAAACATCAACACTAACATTAACATTACATTAACATTTAAATGTTAGAACTACCACATTTGCTAAAATGACTGATTTTAAAAACTGTATTTTTATAATTTTCGAAAGTATGCAGCTTCTTTTAACGAAATTAACGATGATTTTTATACATATGAGGCAATTATGTACGTATACTTATTTATCTTCAATATTATTAGCACCTTAATTTATTGGCATTATTAGCATATTAATTTAAAAGTTATAATAATAATAATGGTGATAAAGTAATAATTTTTTGATAGTAAGATGTCTGAAATATAAGGAAGCATCCTTTTCGATATTTATCTTCATTTTTTCTAGATATGGTGTCATATAAATTGGAACTCAGACATGGGACAGAAATTTAGTTGATTTTTATAACCATAGATGGCACTGATATTAGCTTTTCTGTATGATACGTTTGAGGTTATGTTTAAACAAAAAATTGAGTGTTTGATCAATTTTGTGAAATTTCTTGATGATTCAGAATACGAATGACGAATGATATTTTAAGATATTTAACAGTTTAACAGTTTTGTTTTTTCTTATACACTCCAAGACAAAAATATGGTGCATATTTGCCATATTTAATTTTGAAGTAACCTACGTGCAATTTTCCAATTTTAACAAACGATATTGTGACATTACATGACAGATATATGCTATCTTCTTATCCCGAAATGCAAACAAAATATTAAATAACATAGAACAAATTAAATCGTTATTTCACAATCGCTTTTTCATTCTTAACTTTTCGCATCAACTTCGATCGATGGATCTTTTTATCGCGATATACACTATTAAACAACTCCAACATTATTCGATAGTTTTTCTTTCTCCTAACTAAATAGACTCTGGCAACTTCGTACTAAAGACAAATGAAAAAGTAACACGGAGAAAACTGTATTGCAGACTAAAAGTAGAGTTTGCCATGTATATGTGTATCGAATCGAAAACACAGTTGTACGAGGTCAGGAAGAGTGCTCGTGGTACTTTAAATTTAGAAAGGATCATTTAGATCGAGGAAGAAAATTCCTTCGAAAAAGATACTACGTATATAATTTTAACAAAAATGAAAATATTCTTGATAAAGTAAATGGAAAACAATGGGAAATAAATAAGTAGTTGAAAATTAAATAATAAAGTAAAATAATAATAAACGAAAGTGGCTCAACTATAAAAATTGATGCATTAGATCTAATATATTTAATAATATACAAGTTTGATACATAAGATATATTTAATACTACATTTAAAACGATTTTAATGCTATATTTATAATTATAATGTATTATGCAAATTATATTATAATAATTTCATTGCAATTAATTGTAATTTGTTAAGTTTCTTTTCAAACTTTAATTAAAAGAAAACGCTTTTGAATATATAAATAATAATTTATTCATTAAAAACTGTTTCTTAACAATATAGTCCTTTGCACTCCCTGTCAATTTTGTTTTTATTTCAAATAAAAATCTGGAAATTAAAATTGTACATGATCAGATAATGGCAAAGTTTTTATTTATGTGACTGGTCATAGAAAGAGTCTATGTAAAAGATATGTGTAAGGAATGAAACTTGCCAATTATTTTCTATTATACTAATTTACATCACTATGATATAATAGTGGAAGCACTTTTGAAAAATAATTGTAAATTAAACCGTAAAATGGTTAAAAGATGAGTTAGTAATAATTAATAATAAATTATATTAATTATAAAATAAATTATATTAATTAAGAATAATTAATAATAAACTGAATTTTGATATTTATTTTGACATTATCTTAAATTACTTCCTCTTAAGTAGTGATTTTTGTTCAAATAAATTCTATACAACAGTTTATCGACAAATAATGTTGTTTTCTTATATATACTGTTATCATAAAGCGATAAATTATAAAATAATATTTCATTACAAATTCGTAGTGTCATTGAAAAATAATTTTATTCGAAACTTGGAAAAAGTTCTAACATCATTACAAAGCAACTTCGTTACCCCTGAAGAGGAATAGAAAATAAAAAATTTCATAAACATTCCAAAATTATTTACATTATATTTATTGTCATTATTAACATTACATTTATATATTATCGTATGGCTAAATATAATACCTATATGTAGAGAATGATGATAAAAGTCTTAATTCTAGTACAGATTCCTATCAGTTGAATATTTTCAATAACTCTAAAAATGTTCGGTACAAGACAAGCGAGTCTAATTAGTTCGGTAATTCTAGTCTTAATTAAATTATCATTACCATTTAAGTCTCCCATTAACTTTACCCCGAGTCTACCTAAAAACAATTAAAAACCCACGTCCAAAACCGGAACATGATTCACAGTTCCGCATAAAACTCACGTATCAATTAAATCTGCCACCATCAAATTTCCCATTAAACCACGGATTAAACTACCATTCCACACGCACCAAATACCCAAACGAGACCACTTCTTCTAAAATCCTGTCCCGGCTCCTTCAAAAATCGCTTCGTCGGAAAAACTGAAAAACGAGAAGCTGAAAAATCCTCTGCCCACCCTGCCGATGAAAGATAATGAAAGGCAAACAGCGAAAGTGTGTAAAAATTATCCAGCAACGGGACAGCCTGCGTTAGCGCGGATGATTAATCTAGCGAGCAAAGACAACCCTTAATTAAGCGTTCGTGTTCCATCGAGCGTACCCAGCTGACCATTTTCCGGCTCTTGCTCGCAGCAGGGCTCTCGGGCGAGCCGTCCGTCTCTCTCGCGCCCCTGGGAGTAGGCTGCGGAGCGAGCGAGACAGAGCTACGTGACAGGGCGAAAGAGCGGAGCGGATCGAGGCGTGATCGCGCGGTGTAACGTGGGAGGCGCGAGAATTTCTTCGATGATTCACGCCGTGAACGAAGGAAACGCGTGGCGCGTAGGTGAAGGCGAAAGAGTTGTGAATGAACGCGAAGCGGAAGCGAACAGACACGATCGTTGGCTCGCCAGCTACGCCCGGCACATACCTGCTCGTGCACACACGCCTGTGCTCGTGAAAGCCTGCACGGTGCACTGGCTGGCTACCTTTCCTGATCGACGAGACGCGTTTTCCTGCGCCGACACCGGACATCCGGCGCGTTCACTGGCATAGTAATACGCCACGGCTACCTGCCGTGGCTACGTTCATTCGGGTCTCCTCCATTCACTAGGCCTCCTCGTCCTGATATCGATCGAGGAAATCCTAAGTTCCTCCAAACTTCCTGGCGACTCTGAGTCTATGACTATCGTAGACTAGATCGATTGGTTTCAGTCCAGTTTGGGATCTTCGGTTCGATTGTGCGAGCTCGTTGCTTTACGCGAAATTGGGGTACGAGATATTTTACCCTAAATTTCTGTTAATTCTTTGGTACACGGTAGGATTAAAAGTGTCCCACCTTTTTGATGCACCGTAATGCATGGTGAGACATTTTTAGTCTCACCTCGAAATATTGCAATAGCTGCATGTGCATAGGTTTATATTTCGAGCTTCGATTCGATCGTGGGAGCTCTAAGCGAAATTAGGGTACGGGATATTTTAGCCCAAATTGCCGTTAACTCTTTGGGGCACAGTGGGATTAAAAGTGTCCCACCTTTTTGATGAAATGTCACACCATGCTGGAAGAATAGGATACTGCCTCAGTATCTTATATACAAGCTTCGTGTTCGCTAGAATTCGCTAGAATTGTTCTGCTGTTTATTCTACAGACAAATGTCACGTTTGATTGGTTACCTCTTCACGTAAACAACAGGTTCATCTTTCCTAAATCTTACCTAATACTGTCACTCCCATTCCTTGAAACCTTAACTTCTCTTTCATAAATACATTAATGCATATAGATTCTGAACATTGCACCTGGGCATCTTTACAGGCAAACAGCAGCTTCATCTGTCTTCCTTGGATTCCTTAGATTCTCCAAATCTCAGTCTTAATATGGCCGAATATCCTAACTGTACATTTACATAAAAATCAGCTCCATCTTTTACTTCTGTTTCTACTTTCCAAACTCTTAAGACTTCAGACTGATTGCATTAGTTCAGTTATCACTGTGTGTCTAGAAACAGAACTTTTCTCATTTTCACTCAATTTTGTACACTGTCATAGACCTATCGTACCAAGACAAAATTTTATTCGTTAGATTCGTATCATTCGAAATAAAATGTTGAGGATGCGTGGCAGACCTTCGATGTGGCCATGGAAGAATATGCCTTTAACAAACTTGTATATTAACTCTTTCAATTATTAGTATCCTTGTATATTAGCTCTTTGAATTAAAAGTGTCCCACCTTTTTGATGCACCGTAATGCATGGTGGGACATTTTCAGTCCCACCTTAAAATATTGCAATAGCTGCATGCACATAGGTTTATATTTCGTCTTATTTGCGTAAAGCAGTTGGTAATACCTTCGACAAATGTTATAAATGTATTTGCTTATCTTGGCAACATTCGACATGCCAGTACAGGTTCATCAATTGTTGCAAGTGGAAGGTTTATCGTGACAATCTTTTTTTCTTGGTTTTATGTTTTTACATAATGTGATTCCTTTATTAGTAAAAATACATCAAATTTGTTTAATTTAAAACGTAGTAAAATTTCTGTGCAACGTGGGTCTATTTTATTATCTGAAATCCTGTGCCGCTAAGAGTTAATGAGTATTAACACTTTGTTGACCGGCTATTTTACATTTTATTTTATAATCCAATTTTCAAACTCACTTTCACACGCAATATTTTATATCGCCCAGGGTTTCATAAACTGAAATAGATAATGCAAGTGCAATGACGAGTTAACTTGTCATTGGTCAACAATGTTTGGGCAGGAAAAGACGAGTTAACTCGTCACCGGTTAACAATGTGTTAATGACTTCGTGGTCGTCTTTCTAATTAAGTATTGTATTATTTAATGTACGTAATGTATTTGTTTATGCATTTACGTCCATTCGTATGTTGACTTAGCGTAATACTTATTTGTCTGTATCATGTTTGGTAAAGCTAACGTAACCTAGACCATTTTATTGGATTCAATCGTGATTATTGAATATGGTTGCTTTTGAGGAGCGTTGACGGGGTCTCGATGGTGTTTCTTCGTGAAGGCATTGGACATTTTTATGGAGCCGGTGTACGTGTATTTGTTGTGTGTTTATGTCCATTCGTATATTAAACTAATGCAACGTTCATTTCTACCATATTTGAGGTTTGTTGGATTCCATTGTAATGATTTGGTATGATTGCGTTTATGTAAAACTGATTGAGTATTAACGACTTGCTTTTTTGGAGATGATGGCTGCTTTTATGATATGTGCACCTGCTTACGTGTTGGCATCCATCATTAAAATTAAAAATTATTTTTTTAAATTATTTAGTATCATCCTGTATTATTATTTTAAACATAATATCTGTGATGAGTATAAGTAGCAGTCGGGCAAGTTATATAATTTTTTTGAACTAATTCCGATGAATAAGTGAATCATATGTTTTGCAGATCAATTAACGAAGAATAAGAATTTTTGAAAAATTATAACACGAGACATTTTTCCATACAACCTCGGATATATAGGTAGATGTTGATTAGTATGCATAATAAACCTCGTTGACTATTCACTGTTGTTTATTTCAATATGATACAGGGATACCTTTCAATGTAACTGTTACACACGTTTACTAACTCGTAAAAGCATCTCATCTGTTGCATTCGCCTAATGTATGACAGGAATGGATACGAGAGAAATGAAGAAATTGAGAGCGATGGTCGAAGGTGTAGAGTTTTACGTCTCTGCTTTGTGATTGATCGTAGAAATGCAATGAAATAATGTATATTGTTTTTTAAAATTCCCTTTATAATTTAAATCGAAATAAATATCGTAGAATGCATAAATACAAATGTAACTTTCATGTAACGGTATATAAAATTTATAAGAAAAAATAGCCAAAAGGTAATCGTTGGTAATGTTACCATTTTTATGTTACTGGAAGAGTTAATCGATTTGGCAAGTGAAAAAAGTAACAAATTTAAATTTTACTAAATTTTACTTAAATTCTGATAAGACGGCGCTAAAAAATTCACCGCTATCATTCATGGCTTGTTACTGCATTTGAGTTGCATTATTGCAACGATTTACATTAGAGTACGGAGTTAATCAAAGTGACCTCTGAAATAAATTATTTATTATTCAGTGGCCAAAAAATTTTTGTCGTTTAACGGTGTTAATCTTAATTATCAGGGAAAGTTATTATAAATATAAAAAGTTATGACTATACCAAGTGCTTTGTCACTTAAATTTAAGATTTTTCAAGAAGTGGAGTTAATCGATTTGTGCAGTGAACGGCTCATTTGTAAAAGCTAGGACTTACCAATCTTTTGAGTTTTAGAGTAACATGTACATATCGCATAAACATGTATGAACAGTACAAACTATATAATATATTACATGTATGTTGTATGTATTACACTGTACACTTATTATATTGTAATATTATTACGTGCACATACCGTTCTATATATGCATAACATGTACATGGAACACTTTATATATACATTTCGTATATATATATATTTCACTATATTTATATACTTATAATAAGTACATATAAAGAGATACAATCATATAAGAATAACGTGGCGGAACAAATAATTATATTTATGTAACTCGTCACGGAATACAATCCAAATATTTTCCAAAATTCTAATCATTTAATACAAACATATACAGTTGTCATGATTGTTTAGGTACTTTATGTAGTCTGACAAAAAAATGTTTCCAATGAAAGTTAATTCGTATTTCGTCGTCTACACATTGAAATACAAAAAATTCTAAAACCTATATTTTTCGCTAAAACTTCAAGGTCATCTTGACTTTATAAACTGGTAACTTGTATTTTTGACTATAATTATTATTAACGAAAATACGAATTCAACGATCTATTATACTATGTCCTTCAGATGACCTTAACTTCAGAAATACCGATTAACTGTCTGAAAATGATTTTGTCTGAAAAATCATGGTGATAGTTACGTGTCACACTCAGTACATCTCCAATTTGCAGTGGTTCGCAAAAGTATGCGAACGATATACATACTTTTAGAGAGAATCAAACTCAAAAATTCTGATTTTAATAAAAGTATGCGTGTACGTAAAGCATATCGAGTTAAATACGTGTCAATTTTCTTTATTTACAAATATTACTTCACGTAGGTGAAACCATAGTTACTCAAATCAAGGTTACTCCATTTATAATCAAAGTAACAATTTGATTTTACCTTCTTTCGTCCCCCTTTTTTAAAAATGTAACTTTATAATAATGCAAGATAGTGCAAAATTTTTCGAATAGAAAATACTTAAGTTTTAATAATCCGTCACCCTATAGTAAAAATTTCTCCCTACGAGATACGGTCTAGGGAGTGGAAAAATTGTTGAAACTTTAATCGTTGATTTTATCTCCTCAGAGTCATTTCCAGCCGACAAAAAAATTAGTTCACGAGTAATTCGTTACGCTTTATATACACGCAAGCTTTCATTAAAATCAGAATCTATAGATTTGAAAATTCTTTCGAAATATGGCTGGCATTCGAACACTTCGTGAAATACTCTGCATATGATAACACATTTTCCAGCGATATTCTACGTCTTTCTTCTCGTCAAATTTCACGATTCACTTTCCATTCGTAAAACAGGCTCATCCACCATTGAAACCCGACAAACACGCGACACTGATACTAATTCGTTCCCATAGAGACCGGAAGCATCGAGGCTCTTTCGTTTCTGTGTTTGTTAATTCTTTCAGAAAATTGTTTGGGGCATACTCCGATCTGTCATTCATCGTCAATGTTATCACTCGGTATTCACTGCATCGGTATGCAGAGGCACATTTCCAGAAGCGCGGATTACCCGACGCATATTGATTCGATGTCAGCCATTTTATTCGCAGCGGCTAACCGAAAGGGCCCGCCAAACGTTACGCTTTTCGTGTCGTTACGCGTTATTGTTCCCGCCAACTTCTGCCCATGAATCGCGTCGAACACCGTATCCCTGGCTTCCTCGAAGTTTACTCAGCTGGACGAAACATTTCCGTTTCTCCTAACGAGGCAGCAACGGTAATTAAAAAATTTGGATTTTAATGAACTTCGACTGGGACGTGCAGAGCTTCGTTACGTGTTCCATAAGTCTCTGTCTTCCGTTCCATGCTGGACAATGTGTTCCCAATTTCTCACGAAATATCCTCCACGTTTCTGTCATTTTATTTATTTATTTATTTTACGTTTTACGTACGTTTTTTATTCATTATTATTTATTATTTTTATTATTTATTGTTTTCTATTTTATTATTATTTTATTTACGTTTTCACGGTTTATTTATTTAAATATACGGTGTGTCTTAAATACTTATATAAAATTTGTAATTCAAGTTTGCGTTTATCATTTCATCCTTTTTACTACAACGCGAGTCTATCTAGACACGAGGTCTTCAAATCTCGTGATTGTAAGCTAATCACGCGACCATAGTTATATTTCAACGATATTTGAGCGTTTTAACGATCTACGAAATTCGAAGAAGCTTTTAAATTTTTATATGATTTTATCGTGAATGGAATAGGTACATCGTGGTTAATTGAAATTAAATAGTACTTCAGCATGTAATTTTATAGAATTAAATCGTGGTGCAAGGGGTTAAGAAAATATTGGAAATGAAAAATTTTTAAGATGATCGAGAGTTCATTTTAGGTGGACGCACATTTGACCTTTGCTTTTTTTATGGAATTGAGTGCTTTCACTCGGTTAAATATCTGTAATAATTTGTTACGAGACGAATTTATCGATTCACGACATTTCAAAAGGGAGATAATTCAAAATTTATTGATATTTGAAACTTAAGACGTCATTGTACATCGTAGGTTTTAGAGAATTGTGAGAGTAAAATTATTTTTAAAATGCGGAGGGAATTGAAAGCGTGGAGAGCGTAAAATTGGAAGTTATTAAATTCGAATAATCATAATTTCGAAACGAATGCACGAAATGTAAATATTAAAATGTTATTTTATATCTAAAATACGATACTCGTATTAATTAATAATCCTGGAATAAGATTGAAAATTGGAAATTAAGATAGCATGTTACGGTGTTTAATTTTACCATAACTTATCTATAAAATGAAATACGTATATATGTATTAAATGCAAAAAAATAATAGTTTTATTAGAATAATTCCTTAAAAGTTATAAAAGTTAAGAATTGCTGAAATAATTGAATTTAACACTAAAACTACTAAACAAGTCGAAACAACATATTTCAAATATTTTATTTTCATAATTACTGAGAATCTACTGCCTCTGTCGAGATTAATAGACTTTTAGTTGGACAGTAATATATAGGGTGGTCCATGAAACTTGTGCACTATAATTTCTAAAATACACTTTGCCCAAAAAATTATTTTATACAAAAGTTGCATAATTTAAGAGGATACAGCTGTGTAGTGTATTTATTTATTTAATTTTGACAAATTGAGCCTTTTCGGAGATTTGAAGGTCAACTTTGTTCTTCTGAATAGAATATCATCCTTTATAGCAAAATATGGAAATGTATCGAATTTTGAGTAAAAGAATATTAATCTTTATTTATCATAAAGCTAACAACAAACGAATAATTTTACATTATACCTTGAAATAAAGTGTATCTATTTATTTTATGTCTACAATTATTGTAATTTGTATTTAGTATATACGGTGTTCTAATATACATTATTAATAGTATAATCGTATATAGAGTGATATTTTATGAAAAAATCAGTAGAAAAGGGAAAATTTATTTTATTTCATCTGGAATTTCTTTTTCGAGAAAATTATGTTTGAAAATTTATCGAATATGCAATGTAAATTGTACTGAATGGTAGTTAATTAAATCGTGGCTACTTAAATGTAAATTATTTCTCTTTACATCAAGCATATGTTATGCGTTCCATATTATCAAGATCACTGTGTAACTTATTATACATACTTTGCAATATTTATAAATCTGGAGAATTAATTTTGTACGAAAAATTTTAATGTCTATGATACGATATTAAACGAAGCAAAAATTTCTGTTTCGGCAAATTATAATGCTAATTGCAGATTTTGCCATTACAGCTACAGTCAGATGTTGCAGCTTCATTGTCAAAGGAAGCAAAGTATTATTACGGCATGAATGGAATGTTCAGAGTTGGGTGTATGCGAGACACGTAGCAGGAAACATAAAATTGCAACAAACAAACTTTTTTCGCATACCTCGTGCATTTCTATGTTATATATTATATCTGCATCGAAATCTGCAGTCGAACAAAGATGAAAGAGATATCCAGCTGCATGGAAAAAATGTATAAGATCACAATTCGAAAAAGCCGTAAAGCATTTCGTGCATGCTACCGATTTGAAGTGTTTATATTTCGAACTTTGATAAATTTTTCGTATTACCCTTTTTTACTTTTGTATTACCCTATAACAGTGATTTACGATCTTCGTCCCGCGGTACATATAAATTAATTAATAAAATTTTGCGACACAGCGAAGAATATATATTTTACAAACACGATTAACCCATTTGCATCGTACGAAATAATGAGAAACGTCCCCTTGTGAAGAAATTTCATTTATTAAATTAGATTTATAAATATCTCGAAAAGTACTAAAAATTTAGTATTTCAGCGATATATTTGTGGAGGACAAAGATGAAGAGAGAAATTCATACATGTATGTCACGTATGGATTATTTCGTAATAAAAACCAATGCTCTGTAATGAAGGAGAAAGATTAAGAATTGTAATATAAATGCACGTATGTCGTGCATTATGCAATAATGCAAATGGGTTAAAAGAAGAAAATAAATATGGCGTCGATTTACTTCAAGAATTTATTTTTGCTTGGAATATTATCATTTCTATATCTGACAATTTGAAAGAAAACAAAAAGATGAAGGAAAAAAAATCAATTATCTCAACTAAATAGTTAGTTATTGCAGATTTTAAAAATTTTCTCCTTGTATTCAATAATTATATTAATGTATTATATTAGCGTGACAATCAGTAACGGCCTATAACGTCATCGTATAATACAAAAACATTTTAAAAGGTTATCATAATTTAAATCCACAACAAATTGACTTTCACAAATCACGCCCACATTTTGCACGTACTGTAGAACCTCGATTATCCGAACCAGGGATGAACCGAAGAAAATTGATAAATTTCTGAGAAAAGTTCCTATTTTCATTTAATATCCATATTTCGCCGAATATTCCAATGTAAATGATAATATTTTGAACGAAAGTAGTGTCATTTGAACATTAGAAAAATGTAATTATTATTACATCAAACGATTGTGTATCATGATCGGTTCGCATAATCGAGGATCCATATTTTACCTATTTCAGTATGTTGCATACACCCGCACAAATATTCCTTCTCTACTTGTCATATGGACCATGTAAAAACACGAGATGACCAGTCATGTGACTTCCAGCTATTGGTCCATTTGCTCGATTAATTGGTCCATTTCATCGATTGATTCTCTCGAAAACCTATAGGAATTAAAATGGCTATAGCAATCCAATAGAATTTGATTTCTTTATTTATGTAAAATTACTTACTCACCACTAAGCATAATTAGCTCAGTTAGCGAGAGATTTTGAAGTCCTGTTCAGTCAGTATTGTAGTAACTATTTATATACTATAACTATAACTACAATAATTATTTTTATAACAAACGTATTATTATAAAAATAATAAATAATAAATTTATTATTAATGTATTATGTACTATTATTATATTATAATTTGTATTATTATATTATATTGTATATTATTATTATATATATTAATTATGTATTATTTATTATAATACATTTATTTTAATAATAAACAGGCAAAGGAAACCACGTATCTTTCCTTTTTTTAATGATTAGTTTAATTTATAAACAATTACAATACTAACAGTCTTAATATAAGTTAATTAAATCTGTTACCATCGTATAATTTTAGCAATCCTTCCGTCAAATTGACGGGTTTCGTAAATCCAGTGTTAAGAAAGTTGTTTTCCTTTTCATATATACATCATTGTCTTTGTAACAATCTTATTTTAATAATAAATGTATTATATAGTTACTACAATATAGTTACTACTGTTAGTGGTGGATGAAATTTTAATAACAACAAGAACAATTCTTTATTTAATTAGAAAGATTATAAAACACAAATATAACGTTTAAATATAATTAATTTCTCACAATTACTCTATGACACGACTTCTCACTATTACAACTCAATTCCAACTAACGTATCCGAAATCACTCTCTTTCTTCTTTATTCTTCATACATTACATTGACATACACAATTCACACACACCTCGATCATTACGCGCATACTCATTTATCATAATAACCTGAATTCATTACATATTGGAATCCCATGCATACATGTTCCACTCATCCCAACACATATATACTTAAAAACCTATGTAACCACTACCACAACTACATAATACATTTATTATTGAAATAGTTACTACAATATAGTTACTACATAATACATTTATTATTGAAATAGTTACTATAATGTAGTTACTACATAATACATTTATTATTGAAATAAGATTGTCACAAAGACAGTTATATATATATGAAAAGGAAAACAACTCTTTTAACTCTAGATTTACGAAACCCGTCAATTTGACGGATGGGTTACTCCAATTATGCATATTTAATTATGTTATAAATTTTTAAAAATTTACAATAATTTTATTTATTTTATCAGAATTATTTTTATTTATTTCATTTTCTTGATCATATTTTCGATGGTAACAGATTTAGTTAACTCATATTAAGACTGTTAATATTGTAATTGTTTATCAATTATGCTAATCGTTAAAAAAAGAAAAGATACGTGGTTTCCTTTGCCTGTAAATTTGACAGGTGTCCGTAAACCTAGTGTCAACGACCTTTTTCGACCTGCTCCAAAGAATCATACTTGGCTTTCTCTAATTTTCCTCAGAAACACCTCTCACCTATTCGGTCATCAAAAATATTGCAGACCCGAAGGTCATCGGTGGATTGCTCATTCACAAACATTTTTCCTGCTGGGTCTGGTTTATCTCTTGTCCACTCGCTTCCACTTTTCTCCGCTATAGTCTTTCTCCACTGAAAAAATCCTAAGCCTACGATACCACAGCATCGTCTGCAATGCACTATGATCTCTTTCCTTCTGCTCCATTTAATCACCGGCATTTGGATCCGAGTACTGCGAAGTCTGGCGTGCTCCAATCACGCACTGATCACGTGCATTCGACGCGTTCGGTATGTCGTTTTCTTGGACAGACTGTACCTAGATCGACTATACTTAGATATAAGATCACGACTAAGGACAATCGGAAAAAATAGAAGAAAACAAGACAACCTCATACTCGCCGACGCGGAACAATGGCCGCGAGACTCTGGGCGCAACAAAATTGTTTAATAACGGATGAAACTTCCGGTCAGCGCTCGCAGCGCACCGGATGATTCGCTGCGGAGTTTCCGCGCGGAGCCGGAGTGAACCGCGAACGCGGCCGATCCGCTCAACCGACGACATTGTGTAAAATATCATTGTTTGACAGTGGCACTGGGGGACCAGGGGGCGTCGATGACCTAGCCGCTTCCGGCGCCGCTGGGAAACGTCGATAATCGCGGCGGCGAAAGCGTCGGCTGCGAAAAACGGAAGTTGAAATTTCGCGCCGCGAGACACATTTTCAATCGCGCTCCCGATGACTCGGTTGATGACGGCACTTCGTACTGGGGATGAACGGGAACGACTAATTTTGAAATTCGTCAAACTCGGATTCGGAATTATTGAACTCGATGGTATAATTCAACAAAGTCTTCCATATTTCAGTTTGTTATGGTAAAATTCCATATTGAAGAAAACTATATTTCAAAGGTGTGGGGCGATCCCTTCCCCCAACGTATTTTGTCACCAGTCTTCTGTAGACGACTTTTGACCCGCGAGGCCCTGAACAGTTTTGTTCTGACCATTCGCCCGTTGAATAAAGATTTGCACAGTTTCTCTACAGTTTTTCACTGACTACTCTTCCTGGCGTAATAACCCTTTTAACATAGTTAACCACCTCAGGGATAATGATACTCACTTATCGCGAGTATTGCAGAATGTCGAAAACTGGTTCTATTGTCTTCCTTGTTTAATCGAAGAAATATCTGGTCTTTTAATTATTAATTTTATTTAATTTGTTAATTAAATTTTTAATAATGTAAAACGTTTAAATAAATATTTTAAATAAATTAAATTTAAATTAAATTTAAATTTAATTTATGTAATGAAAATGAAGAATTTTATATATTAAGAAGTCAAATATAATTTGCACCTTTTGTATCAGGGTTAATTAATTTAATTTAAAAATTAAAATAAAAGAGCTGAATATAAATCATTTGTTTAATATATATATAAAATATATGTATAATATTATAACATAACAATATAATATAAAATTATATTTTTATATAATTTATATTTAGAAATTAAATGTTATTTGAATTTATTGATATCTAGTTTTTTGCAAATAAATTTAATTTATATATAATTTATTTTTATTTTAAAGTTTAAATAAATAAAAAGTTTTATATAAAAGGTTTTGAGACACCAAAAACGGACAGAACAATGAGAATAGAATAATACGAATACTAAACTCGGAAAACTAATTTAACTCAGGAAAAGGATACTAAAATAAAGTAACTAAAACACACGGAAACACATTCTAATTTGACTCTCCTCGAAACCAAACGGCTCACGCTTGTGCCAGTCACAATTTATTTCTATGAATTCCTGATTTTATGCTTTCGTTTGTGAGTTTGATGTTTGACAATTATATATTTTTTACAAATTATAATATATACACTCACAAAAAGATTACAACGATTAGGTATCTGTGGTGAAATTTCTCTTAATGCTATTATTATCTCGTCACTGTTCACTTTCACGCTTTTCTTAACAAACTGACTCTCCTCGCACACATTGGCTCTGACCAGTAACATTGCATAATACCACACATTCTAGATCTTCCACTCACACTTTCAAAAACATATATATTTACATTCGTGCCATCACATAAACTCACACAC
Source organism: Eufriesea mexicana (assembly GCF_001483705.2). Lineage (NCBI taxonomy): Eukaryota > Metazoa > Arthropoda > Insecta > Hymenoptera > Apidae > Eufriesea > Eufriesea mexicana. Next base: position 45,925 of record NW_016911634.1, on the reverse strand, counting down.
TTGCATTCACATTAATAAAACCAAATCCACATTGTTTACCTACGTTTCACCTTCCCGTAGGTACCACGCAACTTGGTTTTGCTACCTAAAATAACTTTTCATATCGCTATCTTTTTCCATTTCCTTCTAGAAAATATCCATCGGTTTATAATTTGTTTTTTCTAAAATGAGAAATGGTATTCAGAGTATTTTGTATGCTTCTTGACTTATGTCACGTAGCTTTCGTCTTTTTCTTCGATTCAATTTAATTATAATACTTAAACAAGTACATACGAAGATTGCTCATTGTTTACCGAGGTATGGAATGTTATCTTATTATGCTATTTTATTTTCAGCCTGTGTGTCTCAAAAGATAGAGAATATATCGAAATTATCAAACGATTACTTTGTTTTTTCACTTTTGTCAGTAAGTATATGTGTACAGTTAGTCTTTTCTACTAGCGAACTACTCGTCATATAATCCCTCAATAATAAGAGAAGAACCTTGTCAAATAGCACCGCTAATAGCGATTTATTTTAAATTATAATCGCTGCTTTGAAATCTGTATCTCGTTACTAGGTCGTTCCTCATTTACTACGATTAGTGACGGTAGTAAACTGTAAATAAAAATAGAAGGTTCCATTTTGAAAACAAAATTGACTAGAATGAGAAATAAATACTATAATTCTGTCTCCTCCAAATTCTGCAACTTATGTTTGAAACTTTTGAAATTTTCTTGTTTCAAAAATCTTAGTTCTTTAAATATTCTGCTATCTAAGATATTGTAACTGGTTACAACAACCGTATCCTTTTTACACTGTTTCTCAAAGCAAGAGAAATTTAAAATATTCAAAATTATAAATTTATCATGATACGTATTTCATTGTTTCGTTGAGCACTGTTGCAGGTAGGCTTAATGTTGGTTTTGGAGACTGTATGAGGTTGGGTTAGGTGTTTAATTAAATATAATTAATTATAGTGAAAGGTGTTTTGTCATTGTTACGAGGAGAATAGTATGATGCGTTTGTTCTTTGAGTAGGAGTTTGATTAATTGTGGTGGGAATTATTCTAGCTTGGGTTCATTCGCATCTAAATGGAATTCAGTTATCCGTTATGTAAAAGTTATTTATATTCCTAATACCGTGTTCCTGGTGCCATGAAAAATATTAGGAGAGATTACTTAAGATGCTTAAATCTAATTGCAATCGGTTCTTAATTTTGCTAGGTCCTTGAAACGATATATGTAAATTAGCTTCAAATTTACATTGCAGTATTTACAAACAATGTTTGGAGTAACATAAACGTTTTTAAGATTTCGTTTAAATTTGTTTCAAAGCACAATTTTTTTAATTAATAGCTAAATAATAAAATAATAATAATTTCGTGATCTAGAAATGTAGCAATGATTGCAAGTACAAAAAAATAAACATATAATAAATAAGGTACCTAATAAAAACATATATATCTAGAAACATAATTTTGTAAATTAATAGGAATTTACGGTTTTAAAATAAAGAGAGAGAAAAAGATACCAAAGTACTATAAAATTTAATTCAGTCTAAATGTAGATGTATTTAAAAAACAGCTGCAAATTCATATTATTTGTAAAATATTTTTGTGCGAAATAAAATAAAAATTATTTTTTTCGTGCATGCTATTTGTGCGTAAAAAAATTAAATTTTATTTCTAATATTTTAAATAATGTAATATACATTATTTGTATTTTATTATGCACATTGAAAGAGCGTTGAATAGAATATCAGTGAAGCATAGCATAATAGTATTGTTCCGTATTATTAATTAATCACTAGTTTTTGAAGCTGCAGTAAATCGAAAATTTATCTCAAAAATTATATTCGCAGGCGATAAAAATCATTGTTGATAATAAACGTAGCTAAAATTCTTTCAAATAATTAGTATATTTAAATTGTATTAAATACTTTGATATTACAATATTAATTATTTTTTATTTTTTTACATTTGACTAATATAGTATTTAATTTTCGTATTACGTTTTTATTACTTAAGTAAGAAAATATTTTAAATGGAGGAATACGAAGATGTAAATTATATTATACATATTATACGATATATAATATTAAATATTTAACATTCTAACATTAAGATATAAACAATATTAAATTATTATATATGACAATATTAAATGATTATATTAATAACATTAAAATATTAAATAAGTATTTTTATATTTCTTTGACATTAGTTTCATTTTATATAAAATAAACTAGGAACATATTCCAGCAATAACAAGCAAAATGACAATAAATTGGTCATTTAGTATGTCTGTCCCCTACAGCCTTCAGAAGCAACAGCAGTCGTTTCTCATTTCCAGAGAACGTCCATCCTACTTGATCGATAATCTCAATGTCATTAGAGAGAGATCATTTTCTCGATCCTGTTACACGACTGAACCCTGTTCTTCTCGTGATCACGAGGTACTCGTGACAGTATGAATAAGAAATTTAATCTAATGATCATAATTACCAAGATGATACTGCAATCTTCCAACTACCGATTTAGTAACGCTTTTCACAACACTGATGTATAACCTACTGAAACACATATCGTAATGATACATCGCATACATGGGAATGATGGTGTCTAGGTATCATAACTCTAGGTGCAGGCGTCAACGATTTTTCCATTTGCTTGAAAACTATAGCTTTGTATACCGATATTAAAGTGTCCAGAATATATTAAGTAACGTTCAGCATCTTTCCCAGTTGCTCTTAGGGTAACGATTTATTTCAAAATAAAGGGACGAAGTATGGAATACTATGAAAATGATAGTGCAACTGGAGGGAATTTTAATTTAATATTATTTAAAGAATAATTCTTTAAATCTTGATAAGGAATTTTCAGCAAATTATTTATTCAATTTCGTATAGAGATAGGAGAAATATATATTGCGCATGATTGATTTATTTTGATAGACCTTCAATAATGTGTAACGTTTCGAGGCTTTGAAGGCTAAATCTATCACTGGTAAATGATTATATGTTTATCAGCCACGATAGTCATAAATATCAGCCGTTATTTCGGTTACTGTTGTCCAATTTTCGAGAATTTATTACCCTGATACATACACATGTTAGCACATATTGATATTGTAGCTGCATGAGCAATATAGAGATTGTAACTAATAATGGCAAAATTACAGGTAGTAGAAATAATTTACAATCAATGCACCAATAGTGATCATGAGCGACTGAATAATAAATGTACGATTAAAATATACCATATAGCATTTCAAAACATTGTAGAAAATCGAAGTTTAATCTTTTCCCTAGCTTTTCGATTTTCTTTTTTTAAATCAATTTAGAAATTTAACTTTTGTTTTGTGAAATTTTGTGAAATATTTTCAAATAGATTTTTTGTGAAAATACTGTGCTGTTATTAATTTATACTGTGCTATAAATACTGTGCCATTAAAATATACTCTGCTATGAAAATGTTATAGTAATTAATTATATGTCACACATAAAAAGTGGTCACACATTAAAGTAAACAATTGCTAGGACATGTGAATTGGCATAACTATAATTACACTAGGACTCAGAACAATGGTTAGAATCATACGAAGAAATAATAGTGTCGAAATATCAATTTTGATTTTTAATACTGATTCCTAAATTTGCTATGATATGACTAACTTTATCGATGATACCAATCCTATCTATATTTTAGATTAATTAATGCTTAGGACTATTTAATGTCGTATATGATACTTAATATCCACAGATTTCAACGAAGTTGTTGGGACTTGCTGCTTTTACTCAAAAAGTGAATGATGTATGAAACTTCGAAAAATAAAAAATACATTAAAAATATCTTGAAAAATAATAAAATAAGCACCAGGATATTTTAAGTTAAGAAGGAATTTCGAATGGAGTATATTTTCGAGAACGTGTTAAATCGTGTATTAAAAAAAAAAAAAAGGAAAGGCTATAGTCCTATAACCACACAAATTAATACACATTTGAACAATCTTACTTAATATAGAAACCGAAATAACTGATAACGTTTTGCACAATTTAACGAATACCAATTTCGAAACTGTCAGTTCTCATAAATCAGTCTCATAGAACAGGAATATTTTTGTCAAATAAATCTTGTACCGATCACTGCGACATTTCTTCAACCGATCGACACACCAACAATAACCCAAACCCCCTCTCTCTATTCCTCTCCGTGTTACCATCAAAGATTAAAAAGTCAGAAATATTTATCCCCGACGAAACGAAAAATTTAACAAATCTCATGAACCATTTTCGTGGCAATTTCACTCGGTGCCGATCGATTTCGTGGTAGTAAATTAATCGGCTGTGTCGATATTTCGTTAAGCGTCGTTCAGGAAATTATTCCGCGCGCCTCGTCCATTTCCGGTATAATCGTTACGCGTGGCATGCGTGCCTGCGCAAAGTTAAATACGTGCCAGGCGATGTTTATTCACATTGGACAGCACGCGAGCCGTGGACCCATCATTATGTCTGTCCTATGAAATTATTTGTATTACTAAATACCACTCGTATCGAATTAAAATTACGAAAATTGTGCGTAAATTATTTGCGCACGACTGTATCCCGGTCGGTATAATAGGGAATCTCCATGCGTATGATTGCAATATCGCGTGGTGGGGGTAAGTTACGTTACTCGTGGCGCTAGCTTCGCTTAAGGTTGGTGCGTATTAGGTCTACCGAAAAGTGCTGTTCGTTGCAAGGAAATAATATATTTTTAACACGTTTATTAATTTTTACTGAACAATATAATTTCCATCGTTACCTATGACCTATTTCTGGTAATTTGTAGATTCCATTTCTGTAAAAGAATACACTTTTGGAGACGAAGAATTCGAGTAGTGCTTGGCTCATATCTGCTCCATTTTGGAAATGTTTTCCTCTCAAAAAATTTTGGAGAATGGCACTAGAATATGGATACTAGATCTGGAGAATATGGTAAATACGATAGAATTATAATATTATGAAGTCGTCAATATTATTCGTTATTATGTTATTCGGAATGATTGTGGAATAGTTTGATTTAAACAAACTCAGGCAGTATCTGCAGTGATTAGTAAAACTGGAACATACGACGAACATTATGAAATAAAATAGGGAATAATAATAAGATGATTGAAATCAACATTGCGAGTTTCTTACTTATTGTCGTGGAAAGTCGCAGTCAATTGTCCAAATTATTAAATTAAATGTGCAGTTTGTTTTTCAATGGAATTTTCGATTCTTCCTAGGAAAACTGTGCATTGTCATTTTACAGTATTAGAAAAATTTTCGTGCATTTTCCATTAATTGTTTGAATTATTTTCTACGATCTTTTCATTTTCTTATTATTTTATGGACACCAAAACAATGTCTTCCATTTTTAATCGTTTTGCGTTTTTCGATACTCTTCTGTAAATGTATCTTGACACTAGAACTATCAAGGGTGTCTAAATGACTTGTTTGGGACTTTTATTTTTGAAATTATTGGTCATATGCAACCACTTCCCGCAAAATTAATATCGATTCTTCCTCAGATAGGATCGTAATTGTTCATACTTATTTATTTCCATTATATTATTTTAATTAATATCGTTTGTGTACACAATATTTACGTAGGAATTACAAGTCGATAGTTCCAGTGTTAAAGATAAATGCAAAAATATTTTCTATCAATAGGTACTATATGAGAAACTTCTTACTACTGATGTGCTGACGTGGACTAGCAATATAAGTACTTACGTACCTTATACACTTGATTATATGACCACATACACTTGATCAATTTGCACAAATCGATAATATAAATCGTGTTGAAATGCCTACGTTACAGTGAAAACCCGAAATTAATTATAATTAATTTCAACTGAAGTCTGTAGTCAATACTAGTTAACTGTAGAATTAATTGAACACTGTTAATAAATATCAGTATTGCCTCTCTAAATATTAACAATTTCTCCTAATCCAGGAATAAAATGAAATTAATGAAATATCCTCATTTTTAAAATTCGTTGCTGAGTAACTAATTTCAGGTAAACTTATTTTGCTGATATCTCTGAAACCATATATTTTAGTCTCCATTTGGTATAATACTTTTTATATAGAATTTAACGTTTTATCCGAATTCAAGAAGAAATACTAACCGTTTCATTTAAAAAATTGAAAGTGACCTTCTTATCTTGGGAAAAAAGCAAAATAACGCAAAATTTATTATACTGCTTATTGGGATTATAAGCAAAAAGAAATAACTGTCGTTCTTTATAATTATTTTTATTCTATTCTTAGGAAAGTATAAACGCAAAATTTATTATACTACTTATTAGGATTATAGGTAAAAAGAAATAACTATCGTCCTTTATAATTATTTTTATTCTATTCTTAGGAAAGTATAAACGTAAAATTTATTATACTACTTATTAGGATTATAGGTAAAAAGAAATAACTATCGTTCTTTATAATTATCTTTATTCTATTTTTAGGAAGACATATTTTCTGTATTCTAACTGTACGCAGGGAGAGACAAAATTAAAGCGATGAAAAAGAGTATGAAATTGCAGCTCGTCCCCTAATTTTTATCTACAACGTGAAGTAAACACTTCACGCGATCCCGAAACTTCTTCGAAGCATGATTCAAAAAAATAATTCAAAGATCTGTTTCTTCTAAGAGATTGATTTTCGTAAATACGTTATTATCTTATTTTCAATACTGCTCCTCCTGGAAGCCATGCAACATCTACTGAAACATATTTCCGTACAATAAATATTTTATGAGTTATTTAAAGTTGTCATATCACGAGACTCACCCTGTATACTTCTAAATAGGTAAACTACCAATAATCACGTGTATAAACACTGAAGAAGTATATTCGATATTTTACTCGTTGGAAAACTAGGTACAGTCTCATACAATTTTGAGTTACGAGGGTTTCCTTCTTTTTGTAAACGTATTGCTTTAAAATTGCAATTATTTTTGCAACGATTGCAACATTTTGTCCAGCGAAATAGAACTAGTTTTAATTAACAGTATTCAGTTGATTCTAGAATTAACTAGTCAAAACTAGTACCGACGAGGAACCTCAGTTAAAACTAGTTTTGACTAGTCAAAGCTGGTATTGACTGATTGCGAGTTTCTACTGTAACATATTTACAGATTAATCCTTTGCGATCCTATATCGATTTGGATTCGACGTCCCTTTTCATTTGATTCTTTCCTAATTTTAGTCCACAAAATAAAGCCTTTTATGTAGTAATTTAATTTGACAAAAAATTGTTGACAAATATATGTTAGTGCTCGTTAGAAAAGTATGAAAATATCATGAAATTTTTAGTATCGTTTTCACTATAAACAGGTTGTTTGCTGTATACATGCTGAGATAAAGTGTCGAATGAAATTTGGATCGCGAAAGATTAATTAGCCATGTTTATAATTAAAAATTTTGAAAAATTATGAAAATATCAAGTTTTGAGTATCGTTACGACGATAAACAGGTTTTTCATTATAAAGAAGGTGAGATAAAGTGTCAAATGAAATTTGTATCGCAAAGGATTAATCATCCAGGTTTATAGCTAAAAATTTTGAACGAATTTTGAAAACTTTGGAAAATTATGAAAATATCAAGTTTTGAGTATCGTTACGACGATAAACAGGTTCTTCACTATAAACAAGTTGCGATAAAGTATCGAATAAAATTTGGATTACAAAAGATTAATCGGCCAGGTTTTTAATTAAAAATTTTAAACGAATTTTGAAAATTTGAAAAAGTTATGGAAATATTAAGTTTTGAGTGTTGTTACAGCTATAAGCAGGTCCTTCACTAGAAACAATTTGGGATAATTTGTCGAATGCGATTTGGATCGCGATGATTAACAATTTTACCTATCACGTGGTTTTATTTGTTTATTTAAAGTATTTAATGGTTCAAATTAATTAATGAAAGGAAGTAGAGTTACTATACGATGGTCGATGCTAATTAAATTGTTTTCCTGGAAATTTATAGGGTGGTATGGAATGTCGCGTGCCTGAAATTCTGCGTCGACATACGCTATGGGGTGTTATCGGGAATATGGTATGAACGTGTTATCCAAATTAAGATGAGCCTGTATTGACGTTTGGATTTGAAGATTGAAAGCTATTTATACTTCTTTTATTAAATTTATATTGTTCTTATTACCAGAAATGTGTACAAATGGTTATAAAGGAATTATTTAAGAAAAATATTTGTTTCTGTTTCATTTTCGTTTAAAAATTCGTTGACAAATGGGGTACCTGTTTCGACGAAACATTAATTTCGTATTAAATGCTTAATTTTTATATTTTCCACTCAAGTTTCTTCAGCTTTGAAATGCACAATCAGAATTGAATCTTAGAAGGATGGAACAATGAAAAGAAGAATTATATTATAATTAGGCAGAACAGTAAAATTTGTAAAATAGTTCAAGTATAGAAAGTTACACATATGAACAATGATATAATTTGTGTAGTTTGCTCGCAAAAATTCATTTTATCAGTGTGATAACTGTCGTGTGGCTATGCGTATTGATCATTTCAAGTGCTATCATAACGTTTAAAATTATTAAATTTAATTTCTTAAATTATTTTCAATGCGTAACTTCATTGAACTGAATAAAATTATAAATTCTTTGTATACGCCATTTTCTTCGTCTTTCGTTTCTTTATCATTTTGAAATATTTCTATCTCAATAGAAAAAGAAGAAAAAAAAACAAATTTTGGTGATATATGCAAATTTCCACTTTTTCCAATGATGCAAATGGGCTAATTTACTATTATACTATATCTCTCATAATCAATCATTTGTAGTATAATTTCTTCTTTTTTGGGGGGAATTTCTTGGAATATTTAATGTAAAAGATAAGGTACTCCTAAGGTGTTGAGTGACTACTTTTTCCTTAATTATTATTTAGCAAACTGTCATTACGATAAGCGATGTAATTGAGACACTGTCGAAAATAAGTCAGAGTTTCCTAACCTTTCACAAGAAAATTCAAACTCTGTGACTGAACGAATGATATTGAGGTTAAGTGCGAAGGTTATCATTTTTCTACCAAATTTTACTCAAAATTAGAAAATTTTATTAAGCTTCAGCAAATTCTATCAAACTATATCAAACTGTACCATATTTTGCCAATATATACAAAATTGCTCCAAGCTCCACTAATTTTAAGAAAATATACCAAACATATAAAATATTGTATCTAACAAGACAAAAAGAAAAACGAAGCTTCCAAAATAAAAATTCTGTCAGTAGTACTCAAAATGATTTATCAAACAAGTCGTCCGATAGCCTTCGATTTTATCAATAATCTGCAACTATGTTCATACAGAATGAAATTACTACGTTAAACTCAATCTGTGTTTCTTAACACACACACGCACACTAATTTTTTAACACAATCCACTAATAATCACCTGATATTCTATAAAATTACGTTTCTATTCCCACAAAATTCACCAGAATATTTCCCTTCACCCTTTGCGGTCCTATGTCGAGCGTCACTCGACACAGCGTTTCTCTGGAGATTGGAAGCGTCCATTGTCAAAGCTTTTATTTTGTACAAAACATCTACTATTAATTCGAGCAATCAGAAGATTTCCCACAAAAAATTTACAGAAGAACTTTTGCTTAGACTTATTCGGAACTTGCGTGTGACAATAAAAACAGGACGATCATCATCCAGCTACAAGGAACAGCGCTTAGATGGAACATTACATGTTGCACCGCGTGGATGTGGATGAGCTCCACGCGAAGGGGGCAGCGTTGGTATACTCGTGATGCCCCTTTTTCTCAGTGTGCCGAATCCCTCACGAGACACTGAGCACTTAGGTGGTAACAAAGCGCAGATTGTGGTTGTAATTACGCTTTATTCTACGATTATGATGTGGGTGTGTGTGATCGGTGTGTGTGTGGTGTATCGTCTTCTCCCTTGCCGTTTTTCCTTTCGTTTTCCGCCTTCCGTTTACCGTCTTGCGTCTTCCAGTTCTAGTTTACGTCTGTCGTGTCTTGTCTGAGCTCCAAAACCGTCTTACGTCATCTGATGCGTTTTGTTTGATTTCTCACGATCGTCTGATGTCTCGTTTTATAATTTTTTGGTCGTCAAGAAGGACGGCGAGGCGCGTCTTCCACGTATTATTGCCGTCGCAACATTACATATAATTACACTGCATTTACAGCGTAAACACAAAGATTGCACGGTATGTTCAAATCGAAATATTCCTGATGATAAAAGAGAGACTACGTATATATGCGAAACCTGAGGCAGAAAACCGGTGGTTGGTAAATGGTAAATTGTAAGCTGTGAACAAGAAAAAGTAATATTTACAGAATCTTAAACTTTTATTTTATACATCCATCCATTCATAAGTACTGTTACAAATCGCGAGTGTAATCCTTATTCTTCAAGTTCGATCGCTGGATTACCGAAGAATTCTAAAACGTCGGAATAGATTTTCATGCTGAAAAGGTTGACAGCATTCTCTGAACTTCGATGGAAGACGTTCCGTTTATAGTCAATAGCCGATTGTTATTTAACCCCTTGACATACAATGACGTCTGGGAGACGTCATTCATTTCATGTGCCATTGTAGACTTTGACGTCTCGGACACGTCAAGGACTGTCTTCGACGAACGTCGCGCAATATGTTATTAAATTCTTCAACTGTTTTAGTCGTGCGTCAATGCTATCTTTTGTAAAAAATTGAGCACATTTTCTATTTTCCAGATGTCTGCAACAAATAAAATGCAATATCCTGCAAAGAGATACCATGCCTGCATCAAACATAATATAAGAAGTGAAAGAACTTGGCAGTGTAAAACATGTCTAATTCCACTGCATATTTCTAAATGTTTTGAGATGTATCATACCTTACAGAACTACTAAATTACTTAATTATTTATTTACTTGTTATTTATTAAATTTCTTAATTATTTAATATTATACATTATAATTTAATTATTTAATATTGTATATGAACTTCATTGAATGTTATATAGCAATCTAAATTTGAAAATAAGGTGTTCAGTTTCTAAGCTTGCACATGAGTATCCACAATTGAGTCAAATTAAATGATATTTTATGGACACGTCCACGCGCATTTTATTTGTATGTCAAGGGGTTAAATCAAACATTCTGGAAGGTGTTGGATTGTTCTGCCGGGTGGATATGATCTCGTAACAGTATGTTGCGTTAGTCAGCTCAGAAATGTTTTCCAAAGTGAACGGTACTAAGCGGATGAGCGATTGACGAAATCTGTCCTGACCACAAAGGGTTTAATAATGCCTGCAATAACGACAAAGACAAAGATTTCAACATATTTCTTAGGTCTATTGTTCCCGACTTTTAATCAAACTCAAACAATTAAGCCTCAACTGCTCGCCACTTTTCAATCAGCAGTTGTGCGTAAGCCCTAGGGTAAAATCTCGACGGGGAAGGAAATGGCCGATGACACAACAGTATAAGTAAAGGGACGGTCGTGGCAAGGAAACTCGATATAAGTTCGCGTTCTAAAAATGGATATAGACGATTAACTGGCCCTGGCATGGAACATAGAGAATGGTCTAATTGTTCTCCCCTGTCGGAAGCTCCGAGGAGATTTCCCCAGAGCGATCGGCTTCTTCATCCCGGGCATAAAAGTTCTGCCGATAATTCCGGGACTTGGCCGAGCGGAAATAGTGGGAAAAGGGTTCGACGACGCTGGCGAAACTGAAAAGCTCGGATTCGAAGCCGGTGTGACGTATTTATGAGGCTCGAATCCTCTCTTCTTCGCAAGTCCCATGAATAACCACGCGTACCGAGCTAAACGAACGATTTTTCAGCCAATTTTTCAGGTGCAAATGTTTCAAGTGGAGGGCTCACCTAACTGACAGTGAAACTTTTGGGGAGAACGTTCTTTATGAACCATATCTTTATCGTAAACCAGTCGGCGGAACGTGGGGTCTTGGATAATTTATACACGGGGCATCTTAATATGTGGGTAGCATTGCAGTGTTGGGTTCTGGGTAGAGAGGTAGTAAAGAGATCCGTATAAAATGCGGGGAATATTCGCGGGGAAGGAAAATTTTGTATTCTGGCGCAATTGCAGGATTATACATTGCGATAAAAGAAATTCGTTTGTAGTTGTGGTAGTGGTTACATAGATTTCTAAGTATATATGTGTTGGGATGAGTGGAACTAGTATGCATGGAATTCCAATATGCAATGAATTCAGGTTATTATGATAAATGAGTATGCGTGCAATGATCGAGGTGTGTGTGAATTGTGTATGTGAATGTAATGTACGAAGAAGAAAGGAAAAAAGTGAGTGATTTCGGATACGTTAGTTGCAATTGAGTTATAATAGTGAGAAGTCCTGTGATAGAGTAATTTTGAGAAATTAATTATATTTAAACGTTATATTTGTGTTTTATAATCTTTCTAATTAAATAAAGAATTGTTGTTATTAAATTTCATCCACCACTAACAGTAATATCGTTACATTTTGTATTCCTGTATCGTCTCGTTCTCGAATTTCGATTGTTGTGCTCTTTTAACCATATTAGTGCGAGTAAATGGATAAACTGATAGGAATATTTATTGAACACAATAACAGCACAACGTTAATTATAACTAAAACTCGTAAAATAAATTCGCTTCTAACTGCGATATAATCTCTCGAGGACTCTCTCACATACAACGTCTGTTTGTAATGACTGTCATTCACCTACTGATTGTTTTTCGCCACTCTCTGTCATACTCGCCACACACACATTCTCCCACGCAAACATTCCTCACACTCTTACCACACATTCTATGACAACCACTACTACAATTAGCTATCCTCGAGCAAAGTTCATTTATTTATTTATTTATATATAATTTATTTATATTAACGGGTAGCGCCATTAGTGTACATTTGTAGATTTAACAAGTTCTATACAGAGAACACTACATATAAAACACGTTACATATCAAATATGAATGAAGAAGTGACAGTATAAATTAGACATATTTAGATAATAGTTTATGAAAGGAATAGACCGATCCAGTGAAGAAATATAGCTCAAAACTGGTCCTTTCTGCAAGTTTGCAAATTCGGTTTACAGGGTCGGTACTGGCTTATCTGAAAGTATACAGGGTGTCCCAAAGAAATGTATACACGCTTTGCGTGATTATAAAAACAGTTTTTATTCCTTTCTTACATTTATTATTATTACTTTTATGCAGAAAACTTAATTTTTTATTACGTTTTTAAAAGTCTAGTCTAAAATCATCCATTATTTTAAATTGGTTATAGCTAGAAAGGAAAAAATAAATTAGAAAGAATAACATATTGAAGTGTGTATTCCTTTTTTTTGGGACACCCTGTATTTGCAAGGCAGGAATTATCGCAATGACCTCAGTGAATCAATGATCCAGCAGGCGAATAAAAGTTGATGGAGAAAAGTAGTGTGGAACAATTAATGACGCCATTAGTTGATTTAAATAAGAATAGTATTATAAATCGAAAATCGTCTTACGAGCTTCAAGAGATTTCAGGTTTAGTCTTTTTAAGATTGGTTCATAATCGTGATCGGTAAAGTTTATGCAGTGGATTCTAGTAAACGATAATTTCGTATACAAACAATTCCTTAGTATGACTAATGATAATATGTAATTATTCTGTACTATCCTAGTAGTATTTTATATACAATGCAAATAGTGGGCGTCGATTTTCTTAACAGCGAAGCTATCAATGAAAAAATTTTATTCTTTTTTTTTTTTCTCGTTTCTGCATGTAGAATCACCCCATTCCCGGTTGTACTCCTGTTGCTGGGACATACTGTATATCTAATACTCCACAGTGCAATATATAGTATATCATATAGTATAGAGTATTAGAGAATTTTTTATAATATATATTTTTGTGGTATTTTGTACTGTACAGTACAGTATATAGTATATTATATAGCATAGGGAACTAGAAAATTTTATGTATTATATATTTTTATAGAATATTGTACTGTACAGCACAATATACTGTTACATATACAATGTAGTATATACTATTATATAGTATGGAATTTAATAAAGGATTTTGTGTATTATATATTACTAGAGTATTTTGTACTATACATTGTACAGGACACAATGGTATTTCCCATAGTATTTTATAGTATATGCATAATATAAAATACAATATTATTCTGTATAGTGAAATTTGTAGTATTATGATAAAATATACGTATAATGTATAGATGGAAACAGTGGTTCTCAACCTTTTTTTTACTACTTTGTACTACTTTGTAGATAGTATCTATTCATTGTATTATATTGCACTGTACATAATTTAAAAATTTGGTGTTATTTGGTTTATGTGTTATTATACCTGAAAATGTACGTATACCACTTGTTGAGATCCACTGGTTTAGGTATTTCTAGTATTTTAGATAGTATATATAGCATTCCGCATAAGATTCTGTACTGTATAATGTGAATAATACTTTATATAGTATTTTATACCAGTACTATAATATATATTTATTTCCACATAAACATGGATCCTATAAAACTTTGTAAAATAATTTTATTTCTTATACGTTATGTTTAAAATATTTGCAATAAAACAAATTTTCACGACTGGATTTAGAATTTTAAATATCCTGCGAAGTGCATAAATAAATGTAAATAATCCGATAAAAATAACAGAATATATTAATTATTTACATATGTAAATATACGTATCACACCTACATATAAAAATATTCGCATACCATTTGCAAAATTATTATGGATATTTATTAATATGATATCACTATTAACGCAATGTCATAACTTTACATATTTTATATTCATAATCTATAGTCTTTATCTTGCTTAACATGCAAGCAATTAATTAACTTGTAATTTGATATAATTGCATTGTGTATATAATATTATTTAATAATTATAAACAATTGAATATATTTCTACATAGATACGTGATTACATTTACAAAACAAGAACTCCTAAATACTATTATCACAAATGAAATTTTATTTTAATTTTATTATTTAAAAAATGTAATTACCGTCAATTCTAATTCCATGAATACTTATTGATACTAACAATATTAACAAGAGATTCTCCCATATATTTTGCCGTAAATAGAGACCAAAATATTCAATATAAAACAATTAATTTACACAGTGCTAATTTGGAACGAATATTTCATTTATTTGCCTTTGTACCAACGCCTCTGTTTTATTCAAAAACGTTCCTTGTATTTATTACGGTTTACTTTCTCTCATCCTCCGCTGTAAGAATAGTGTTTCACGAATGTTCGATCATTTGTTAAAATAACGGGTAATTGGGCCTGCGAAGTATAAAGCGAGGTATTTGGTATTCACCTTGCACGAAGATTGCCATTAACCTGTTTCGTGAAACACAGCTCGTATCGTTGTATATTAATCGTTAGTCGATGTGCAGAAGGAAGTAAACCACTTAAGAGAGATTATTCCGATGCTGAAGTAGAAGAAGGATGCGCTACTTTTAATCTAGCTATTTATTATCCTAAATGAACATTGCTATTTGCCATAAGTAGCTTGTAGCGAGGCAAACTCTCAGGGAAGGCATTAATCTTCGGCTATCGTAGAAATTGCTTTATAATGAAATGTAATGTAGACGTTTCGATAAACACGCGTTCGGTAATTTTTAGAAATTGGTTGGAAACGTTGAAAATTGATCAGACGTTAATGGAGAAATTACTTTAGATAATTACAGTATTTACTATTACAAAAGCGGAAATTTAAACATACATTTAATTACTTTAATTTTGGACTGCATAAGAATTTTATATTAATTAATTTTACCTTAATGTGAATTTTCTTATTTGCTTTCTAGCATGAATTTTTTTATAACAATAGACAACGGAAAAGTTGTTTATGTGAATAATTATGTGATATATAGTATGAACAATGTTATATCAATACTGATATCTATAATATTAATATTATATATTTATTAATATATTTTCTATTATTTGTTATTATGTATAATATATTATTAATATAATAAATATTATGCAAATATACATATTTGTCAATTCAATCTTTAGATCAGTGAAATATCTGAAAATATAGTAACCTTCTTTTCTAATATTTACAATAAGTTAATTGATTAATCATTATCCTATAGATCATTAAGAATCTAATTTTCTCTACTGACGATTATAAGTAAACTAAATTTTGATTACACTGTTTCGCAAAATTCATACATGTATTATTTAATTTTTTTTATAACAATAGACA
>NW_016911634.1:0-29516 GCF_001483705.2 Eufriesea mexicana | reverse complement strand
CATATAAATATTTGTCGATTCAATTTTTAGATCAATGAAATACCTGGAAATATAGTAATCTTTTTTTTCTAATATTCACAATAAATTAATTGATAAATCATTATTTTATAGATGATTGAGAATCTAATTATCTCTACTGATGATTATAAGTAAAATAAATTTTGATTACACTGTGTCGCAAAATTCTCACGTGTATTACGTCTATTTCTACTTTTTTATCATAATTTATAGAATAGAGGTTCATAAAGAGAGATGTCAGAAGAGAAAGCGTATTTATATCACTGTATCCTTCGTAAATTTCAAAAAGCCAACTGGACAACTGTGTCGTCTGAAAGTTCCGGTGAAGTTTTCAGATGTAATGTTTCAGAGTGCATAGTGCAAAGGTGACTCAAAAAGTTTTGAACAGCCCCCCTCAAGGCAAAGAGGTATGTTTCCCTTAGAATGCGAGAATTTTTTGAAATAGGTATAAATAATTCTAAGATATAGGACGATCTTTAAATTTCCAAAAAATAAATTAGTCTTCGATAGAATGACACGATTAGTATAATAATTTAGATTTTGTTTATTTATAGTGATATATAGTTAAATTATACTTATTTATAGTTAAATGGATATAAATTTATTTGATCAATTAGTAACAAGAGCTTAGAGATATAATATATTCATGGTAATACTGCAAATACTATGTTAAACTTACGAATAATCAGTCAGTAGACATTTTCATTTATTTTTATATAAATACTCAGTTGTTTAATTGTTCCTTATCATTTTTTTTTTTTAGTACGGTTATCAATAAATTTTTTACATATAATATGTTTTACATTATTGTATATAATAATATATTATATTGTTATGTTATAATTGTATTACGTTGTTATACATTACATTTTGTTATTCTATATATAATTATATATAATTCGAAAAATCTAACGTGATGAATTACACCCCTTTTTAATGAAATCGTGTGATTTTTCAATAATTTGATTCCTTTAATTATATTTTGAATTGTAAATAATAGATATACATATATTAAGACCACCAAAAACTCAATATTGCATATGCTACATTATTTTTTCAATATTGCAGTGCGTATTTAAACGTTTCACTGCTATCTTTGAAACATTTTCATAACACAGGTATTTTTCGTCATTTACTCTTATCAATTGCACTGTGCAAGGCCACTAATAAATATATGAAACAGTAGCGCAGTAAAATATTATAATATAAAAATTTCATACAATACTTCATCCGTAAATCAATTAATACAGAGATGTTGCACTCACAAGAAGAGTGCGAGGCCTTTAAGTCACCAATTTAGTTGAAACTTTGAATAATGGTAAATTTATTCTTCCTGTTTATGAATATATATCATTATATGGACAGACACTCAACAGTTTTTAGATATTCGTGATTATAAATTTATTGCGTATAAGTAAACTATTATTGATGGTAATCACCAAGACGAATAGGGTTAATTCAGTTACTAGAATAACCATATATATTTTCAACAAAGGAACAGTACAAATATTTATGTGTGCGCCGTTATAAAAATTATACAAAATTTTCGCTTAAACCAATAACCACAGGAATATTTCTTTTACCTTCTACAATAATATCATTCACTGTCGACACATCCTAACTCTGATCCAAATTAACCCTTTGCACTGGACAATTTTTTGGCTAGAGAAGAGTAAAAATCAAAGATTCTCTACTAAAAAACTGACGACACTTTTTTGAGCAGTAAATAAAGAATTGTATAATAACAGAATTGTAGAATTATTTGACTTCGATACTTCGCACACTGTTACATTCCATTAAATTTGATATATTAATTTATATCGATCTTCCAAATTTTGTAAAATGGTGACTGAAGGTCACTTCACGAGTGCAAAGGGTTAACACCTATTTTTATATCATAATTCAAATAGTAAATGTGAGACGTTAATAACGATATTATTATTATAATTACTTTAACCCTTTTCGTGCCGGACGACGATATATCGTTGCGTACGCGATCTTCCCATCGCGAGAAAGCTCTATCTTAAAATAAATTTATAAAACGTTACAAACGGTCTAATTTCATTGCAAAAGAATTTAAAAAATTGTTTTCGGGTTTAATTTTTTGTTATATTCTATGCTGGTTGGTGCCATGGAGTTATCCTTTCGTTCTCAGGAATGATATTGGTTATTTTATTAAAAATGATCGAAAATGTAATACTTATACTTCATACTACGTGACTTAGATAAAACTGTGATCAAACGATGATTATTCTTATGTGCAAATATTGTTTCAAGAAGAGAAACTTGTTTCTATGTTTTTCATCGTGTTTTATATCGATGTTATTCGCACGATTTTCAATGAATATTGAAACACAATTGGCATTACGTTATTCTCCCTTTCTTCTGTAATATGCTGCATTTTGAATTTTTTTAAGTATCATTCTTAGTTTGGTGTTTATTAGTAAATTCGTTCGGCACCCGTTTTTCGCTCGGCACTGAAAGGGTTAAATAATCCAACAATTCAGGATACGATTTTACACCTTAATATATTGGGTTGGCAAGAAAGTACTTTCGGTTTATTAGTGTGAAATAAAACTCAATTTTTTCTATACAGTAAATGAACTTTAATCGGTCAAATATCTTCCATTCTATTCGATGACCTCTTATCATCTTTCTGGTTACTTCATGATCCCGCGCTCATAGAATTTCTGGTCCTTATCTGCAAAAAACTTAACCAAGTGCGTAAATCTCAGAAGGTCGACCAGAACGTTGTGGGTATCTTTCAGTGAAAAATCTTCAGAACGAAATTTTTTAAACTAATTCTGACACGTGCGTTCTGTTAAACAATCAACACCATAAACTTCTCGTATCTCTTTGTGAGCCTCAGCCGCATTCTTGCCTTTATGAAAATAAAAAAGTAAAATGTGTCGAAAATGCTTATTTTTGCACTCCATGTTAAGACTGACCGTGAACTGACAGTTATAAACGAAATTACACGGAATTTCACGAAATAGCAACCTAAAGGTATCGACTACCACATCTCAAAAGAAAACAATTCTAACATTGACAAAAGAATAACTAAACAAGCATAACGTTATTTACTGATGCAAACCGAAATTACTTTCTTGCCAACCCAATATTTTGTGAAATACAAGTGTGACCCACCGTGATGCACACCGGCGTCAACGTGTTAATTTTTACATGCATATTCTGTTTTTAAAATACATTTTCCGCAGATTTTTGCGAGACAATAGGATCCTCGTTCGACAGGGTTGGGTGACGATACTTGGGATTCGGCTAACAAGGGGCCTGTCTCAACGTAAGTCCGCATGCGTGGTACCCTTGGACCTCGGTGGGCTAAGGGGCCATAAAATAGTAAATTGGCAAGTCAGATTGCTTACAAAAATTTGTATGCACAAGAAATAAGTTACGTGTGTGTAAAACGACCAACTTTGAAAATATTTAATGAGTCAATTTGACTCGCATCCATCAAAATAGGTATAGCAATACGGATTTTTGAAACTAAGGAGTGATGAGTGAAAGGAATTAGTATTTATATACATTTTATATTTCTACGAAAAACCAACATATGCTTTAAAAACAAATTATTTAAATTTTTCTATATATATATAGCCGACCCAATACAATACCGTATCTTCCCATGCAATTGCAAAAGGTGTCATCAGCGCTACAACAAAGGGGCATCAATTTACCACTTCCGTACAGGGAAGAAACTCTCTGCGAGTGCGAAGGATGAGCACAAACATGGCGGATGCTAAACGAAAAATGTTACGAAGCGCAAAATAAATAAAACACGCGAGCCAGTGGTAAAAGGAAGGAACCGGAGTAGCAGTGGAACGTATTACGTAAAAACACGTGGAAACTGAACTCGTTACTATCCTGGAATAGTCATATCTTCGCAGAGCGTGACGAGGAATTAACATTCTGAAAGCTACATCCGAATAGCGCGCGCTTTAAATATACCGCTTCCCTTTACGCAAATGTAACGAGCCAGCGTGGCGCAGGCCATCGCGATCGTTCGCGATCAAATTATTCCGGTCAGCCATCGGCGAAGCACTGCCATTGAAGCTCCGCGATAAATCCCTTTCTTTCCCCTATCGTCTCTCCCCACACGGACAGCACGGCTGTGCTGAACACGCGAGGCAGGCAAGAACAAAATCCTACAGCAAGACGAGTTCGAATCGTAATGAACGTAAGGGTCGGTCCGCGGCTAATTAACGGGGCTGTAATTAGAATTCAGTATCGAGATGCGTAGAATGCTTGCGGCCCGCGACCCCGTACAATAGGCGGCCGCGCGTTCTGCCCTCTCGCGGCGAGAATGCGAGTGAGGACGCTCTCGGCGGAGCACCGTTGGTCTGCTCGAAATTGGGTTTGAAATGAAATGGACGGATGCAGAATGCATGGCGCACTTTGTGTTTCGGTCTGCTCGACCGTGCACCCGTTTACCCTCCCGTCTTTTTGATCACGGATGTCGCTATGCATTCCATTACTTTATGCGGCTCAAATGTTTCCTGTAATTTCCCTTTCCCGTCGCATTCTGCCTGCCCCGTGCCACCGATACGGGTCATTGTTGTCTAGTTCCCTGTCCGCCGATACTCTTTCTCTCTCTCTCTTTCCTCCTTTGTTTTCCTTTCTCCTTCCTTCTTCCTCCCTTTTCCTCGTTTCTTTCTTTCTTTCTTCCTTTTTCCTCCTCTTTTTATTTTCTTTTGTCCTCTCTGTTTTCTTTCTTCTTTTTTTTCCTTTTTTGGCGTTTTTCCCACTCCCCATTTTTTGATTGCCTAGGACGCGAGGCTTTTACTCGCGATCGATTTCACCGATTCCATTAACGCGTTATTATAACGCGTGTATCGGGAGGCAGGATATCCGGCCTTTTTTCGCTTGTTTCGGTGAACGCGCGCACGCTGTTGCGTGGACGGAGCGCGTAAAGCCGATGCGTTTGCACTGGCCGGGATTCGTATGGCATAGTGGGTGCGTTTTTTTTTTATTTTTTATTTTTTTCCCTTCTTTTTTTCCTCTTTTGCCAGGATACCAGTTTTGCTTTCCTTTGTTTAACGCGGTGTTAATTTAGTAACGAGGCAGTTTCCCCGCGAGCGATCTCTCGCCGATGGATTTCGCTTCTTGTTTGGCACTCTGCTCTTGCTGTGAGATCCCCGTCATTTAAATTAGAGATTATTCGGAGATTTTTGCTCCCTTTGAAATACCGGTTTTTTGGTACATAACGGTTATTTTCAATTATTTTTCGAAATTTTTGCTATGGCTACTCTGAGAAATATCGTTTCTTATGTACGCAATAATTAATATTAAATGTTTTAAATATGATTATTATAAATATTCAATTTATAGTGATTTCTTTCACCTTGAAGTTTATACATTTAATACAATTTTGAGAAATATCAGTAATAATAAATGCTTGAAAATTATATCTAATATCGAATTTCATAAATTTGTTATTATTCTTGCACAGTGATAGACTTTTATTGTAAAATGAATATCATTATGACATAAATACGTGTGCTATAGTACTATAATTAGTGTTTTGTGAGCCTCACACTTATTCACATTATTTAATCCTTTGCATTCAAACGTTTTTTCGTTAAACGAGGTAATAACTCGAAACCTGTGAGAAAATTTATGACAGGAAATGATGAATCGATTAATCTATAGAACTGTTTTGTTATTTTATCCTTTTACACACGAGAGGCGCTTTTCAGTCGCCATTTAATCAAATTCTAAAGATGGATATTAATTAATATATCAAATTTACAATTACTCAACGAAGTAAAATAATTATTTACTGTTTTAGAAATATCGTCGACTTTATGGCAGAATGTCTTCGAATTACTATTCTCCTGTAACGAAAAGATCACCGAGTGCAAAGGATTAATATTCATCATTAATATCTATAATTTTGTTAATTGGTTGTCTCTCGAGAGCAAAAGGTTAATTTTCGTAACCTTTTATGATTTCATGCATAGATATTCAGACACGAAGTAATTTATGACATGAAATGCAAAGTACTGCATAACGTTGCATTGATATTGTTATTTTACTTTAATCAGATATGTACGAAAAATTCTTAGCATGTCGTTGAATGTGAAATTTATTGCCATAATTCAATATCTCCTGTTTAAAGCGTTTTCAAATTGATAAATGAGTTTTATAAAATAAATGGTAAAGTCGTTTATCCAATGAATTTTAAAAGAGTGCTTAATCCTCTCGAAAAACATTCTTCCATAATAATAGAGAGAATATATGTCCGGCGTGTTTTAATATTCTTTTCATATTAGCTTAAATAAACAAGCTTTTATCTTTGAAATATCCGTTGTGGAAAAATACATGGAGCAGAAGAAATTCTTTTAAATTCATTAAATATGCACCTGATTATTACATTCTTATTGCTATAATTTTGATTTTTTCTAGGACAAAATTTATGCAAAATCTTTTATTTGAAGTGGGAAGACATATTGAAGCAGAAAGATAATTTAAAGAAAAGTAAATTTTATTATAAAACTATTTAATGAGAAAAGAAAAATTTACTATTAAAACAATTTTTCATTTTCTCTCCTATAAGTATAATAATTACGTATAATTGAATAAATCTTGTTTTTTAACATGTGAAACGTGTATATTAAATACAAGTTTCATCTTAATATCGGAATATTTTACTATTAACTATTTTTCATATTTAGATTATGCATTACAGAATAATTTTTTCTTTCTTTCGAAAGTGCAGCAACGCATATACATATTACATAATTTCACTTTTCCTTTTTCAAACGTGTATTTCCGGGACATGGATAAAACTAATTTGTCATCTTAATATTTAGATCTTTTATTGATAAATGTTTTAAATATTTTAATATTTCATTACATGTAGATAAATCCTATTTTTAATAATTGTAATCATGTATATGGTATTATATTATGCAACTTCATTTCTTTAATGAACAAAGACGTGTATTTTCTATAGATAAATCATTATAATTCTTTGTCATTTTATGGTTGGAGAATTACATTGCTAAATATTTGTAATATTTTCTTACACGTGACTTACAATTAATGTTCCAAGCATTTAATTAAGTCTCAAGTCCTGTTGATAAAATCAAGTTTCGCCTAGACAAAATCTTCTTTCCATCTTCCAATTTTGTTCATACTATGGAAACGAGTCACATGTTCCAAGCATTTAATTAAGTCTCAAGTCCTGTTGATAAAATCAAGTTTCGCCTAGACAAAATCCTCTTTCCATTTTTCAATTTTGTTCATACTATGGAAACGAGTCACACACAGATTTTCTTAACACATTCTGCTTCGTCCACACAAAATTTTAATCGCCACAAAATAATTGTAATCATGCATATGGTATTATATTATATAATTTCATTTCTTTTAATGTACAAAGACGTGTATTTTCTGCAAATAAATCAAGTTTCTCTGTCATTTTATGGTTGGAGAATTTCATTGTTAAATATTTATAATATTTTGTTACACGTGACTTATAATTAATGTTCCAAGCATTTAATTAAGTCGCAAGTCCTGTTGATAAAATCAAATTTGGCCTAGACAAAATCTTCTTTCCATTTTCCAATTTTGTTCACACTATGGAAACGAGTTACGCACAGATTTTCTTAACACATTCTGCCACGTCCACACAAAATTTTGTGGAACGATATACATTTCTTTCATACCTACTCGATCTCTTTATACACATTTAATATTCGAAACGCACAAATAATCGAAGGTTTTAAACATTCATACCACGTTCATATTTCTGTAATACAATTGTTTTTTGAATATTTTCCGGGAATCATCCGCCACATTTTAATTTCAATGAAAAAAGAGGTACAATTTATCCGAGTTGCGCGGATTCGTCTGTATACGAAAATAAAGGCATTATTCCGTTTAAATCACCACGTTCGCCGGCATATATGTAATTCTAGCAGCTTATGCTATTATCGGAATCCGAATGAGAATCAGAGATCGATTATTGTTAACAATGCAATGTATTCCAGCGAATGTACGTCTATCGCAATGCGCATTTCGAGCAACGTTTTCTACAGGATGCAACTTCGCAGAAAGTAACGTGCTTTCGAATGCACGAGACTGCTATAATAATCTGCTAAAGCGATTTTGGCTGGAATAAATAATAAATACGGATCGTGTTACAGAACAATGGACCACTGAAGTAATCGTATGTATCAGAATTTCTGATTTCAGATGATTGCTATCTCGTCGCAACACGAGTTTCTAAATTCTTGTCAATCGGATAATTAACTTTATTAATATTATTCACTTTTAGAATTTTTTTTAATTTTAGTGCCAAATCACTCCATTGGCGTTTAATTTTCTATACTTAAAATATTTTTCTACGTTTTATTCTTTGGAGTTCATCGATTTGACAAACGAGCAATGAAAATTAATAAATCCTAGTTATCTTAGCATCTATCATAATGACTTTGTAAAAATTCGAGAGAATTGTAGAATTTAACATTATAATAAAGTACATAAGTTGTTTTAATTTCCTACTCCATTTATATTGTTTCTGAATGAAAAATTGGTTAAAAATACGGATCCAGTATAATAGATACCATATAAAAATAGAGTTTTATAAAATTTTGTATATCTGTGAGAGTTCTTTAAAACTTATATACTCAAAGAATAATTAAAATTTAAAAGGAAAAACATACACAATCATTTGGAATTTCTTCAAATCGTTTCACTGATTTCTGAGATCTACCAACACCAATTAGTAGAAGACCATTTTGTTTAACTGTAATTGTACTTTATAAACGTTTGCATATGTTTTCCCTTTAAATTTTAATTTGAGACTGCAAATAGCTTGTAAATACCATCACTTTGGAATTTCTTCAAACTGCTTCAATGGTTTCTGAGATTTACCAACACCAATTAGTAGAAGACCACTTTATTTAACTGTAATTATACTTTATAAAGTGAGGGTATTTACAAGCTATTTACAGTCATCTATAATATCTCTATGGTGAATGTTAAGATTCGCTAATAAATCTTAGAATTTTTCAATTTTCGACTTTTTCCTATAACATATACAGTGTGACTTATTTGAAGTTTCGCACGTAATTATTTCCTAATCGATAACGCATTTCAAAAAGTGTTTCAAATAAAAGTTATTCTGTTTTGGGGCAGAAATTTTATGGTGTTCACAAATCTTCCATAAGTGGGTGTGCTTGCAGGATTTTAAAGTGATCTCAGTCTTTCTTTTAATGCATTTTTATTTATTTAAAAAAATAATATTAATAATATCTGACTAACACCTATGTAATTATTATACCTTTCGAATATTAACGTTTTCAACAGCTAATTTTGCAGGATATAATTGATTTTGGCTGTCTTTACAGCTAAAAATTCAATATTTTCAGATTTTTATTTAAGTTAACAAGCAGATTGCTTCTTATGATAGAAGATTTATAATCAATTTAATTCTCCGAAAATTTGTATGTCAAAGTTGTTCTGCTACCTGCATGAAAAATAAAGCGATATAGTGTTGTATTCAAAGGCCTGGTTGCTTTTCAAACTTTTCAAATCCATTGGACTTTTAGCTGTGTGAACGAAATCTGGTATTTATCCAACACCTATTGAAAACGTCGAATTGCTGCATTATAAAATTAAACACGTTTTCAACAATTTTGGGTAACGCTCAATGGCATTTAAATCAATAGTAGGCGAGTTTTGAAATACAACCTACTGATTTTGAATATATTCTGTGAAGATAATCAGATATCAAATGACAAGGTGTCATACTCGCTATACTGTGCGAAAGAGTGATATAAAATATTTGATTACGTCAATACTAACTACTACTAACAACTGATATTAGATATAACAATCATTGACAAAAATACCACAAGAATATCAACAATATTGTAGGATGGCGAAAACTAGTTTTGAGACACAAAAAACTAACAGAACAACAAGAACAGAATAACAAAACCACGAAATTCACAATACTTATATAACTTTGAAAAAGAATACCAAGATAAATAATAAAAATAATAAAAATAATTAACGAAGTAATAATTAAAAACGATTAGTTGTGACTTGTACCGATAACTTTTTTAATGTTGCTGAAAAATATTTCAAATTTTACAAAATTTATAATATTCTTTCACTAAATTAATTATTCTATATTGAACGATTGAAAATCCAATTTGGATCATCCGAAATCTCGCTATTTTGCTCGTATTTACGCAATATACTATAGGATGGTGAAAATTGATTTTGAGTCACCAAAAACTGACAGAACAACAAGAATAGAATAACACAAACACGAAACTCATAAAATTAATTTAACTTAGGAAAAGAACACCAAGATAACGCAACGAAAACGCACAAAGACGAACTCTAATTTAATCCTTTCGCTATGGCGGGCGTCGCCGCGAAGTCTCTCCCGTAGAACGAAGCGACGTGTCAAAGATGGTAAAATTACTATAGTGCAATCTTTAGCATTCGGTCTTTTCACACAAATTTTTCGAAGAAAAAAAAAGGAAAAAACTGACCATCGCAATAGAGCTTGCAATTCTTCACGAAGGGAGCTAAGAGGAACGGTAGCACTTGTTTTAATATTTTACTCAATTTTTGTGGCCGATGACTATAGTCACCCATCGTGTGTAGATGGCGTCTCGTGACCGGTGACTATAGTCACCCGTCGTAGCGAAAGGGTTAACTCTCTTTCTAACATCGAACGACTCACACTCGTGCCGGTCACAATTAATTTCTAAGGACTCTGTTTCGGTCGTCAAGGACCCTTCTTTTATGCTTTTCTTAACCTACGCTTCATCTCCTCGTAGGGACCACGCAACTTAATTTTGCTGCCCAAAGTAACTTTTCCATTTGCTTCTAGAAAATATTGATCGGTTTATAATTTATTTTTATCGGCAATGGCCGATTAGCGATTTCTTTCGAAATGGTATCCTATAATATCTTTGTTTAATTTCATACTATTCTATTTACTTATCGATTTTACGTTTTATAATCTATATTTTGAAACCTAAATAAAAAATTATATTTAATATACACGTATTAATTATACAAAATTATATAATACAATGTAGACATATATATATATTTAATATAATCCAAAGGAATAGATGTTTCAGGTACCATTCAGGTACTATATTACTCTGCGAACAATTCTTTTCTCAACCCTCGATTTTGAGAATTTTTAATTGTAAGAGAAGCATAGAATTTTGGAATTTTAAAAAATCTTGAACCTTTTCTGTGTTTCAAGAGAGTTTCCATCTCTAGCAGAAGGGATCAACATTGTACGTGGATCATTGTCAATAAAGGGAAAAGAAGGAGAAAAAGACGTGGATAATAGAATTTCTGAATAGGATAATATTCAGGTGATTAAAGTTCATATAACAAAGTTTTTACCCTATTTATTTTCGCGCTAGCGGTATTCTCTACTTCATGCCCGTTCCAGCGGCTTTATTATACCACTTTCGTTATTATATAACTTGAATATTCCACGCGTGCGGCTAAAAATTAATTTATGAAATCAGGTCGGCAACTCCACATGCTAATGAGTTAATTTCGACGGTTCAGTTGACTCACGTTCGTTAGAATGCTTTTGCATTATGTAATGAGCGCCGAATAAAGGCACGGGTAATTAGAGAAATCTCTGAGACTTCTTTTTCCAGGATCCGTTACATGCTTTTTTAAACAGTATCCACCTCGTAAGCTGTGAAAAATTTGTTAATTTTTGCAAACACATTGGAATCGTGAATTTATGAGCAAAATTTACGTATTTTTGAACATTTATGTAAACCTAATTCTGTTTTTTATAAACAAAATTCGTGTAAAAAAATATATTGCATCTATGGAAAAATAGAAGATTGTCACTTATATTTTAATTATATTGTCACATATTGTAGGCTAAGGGGTTATTAAAACAAAGGTTTTAAAACTATAACTTATTATTTATTGACTTTTACGCAAAATTAATTCCTCGTGTCCAATGTCGCAGTTATAAAAATAAAAATAGAGCAAAATTTTCTTCTTAGAATTTGGGTCGATCGTGTTAAATCAAAATAACTCGTGTAAAAAGAGAATTAATTTTTTTCCTAATTCATGTTAAATCAAAATCGTGTAAAAACAGAATTGGGTGTACTGGTTTATTATTATTTTCATTGAGAATGGCGCTTAATGTCACAGCTGATTGAAGATTTTAATTATAATCAGTGTGGTGAAATTTTCATTCCAATTTTAATATTCGTTAAATTTCATCAAACTCGGCGATTAAATTAAATCGATATACTGTCTTATAAGTAATAAGCGGTGAAAGGTAATAAGGAAATAATTTTCATTTTCAAATATTCTTGTGTATAAAGTAAAATAAGGAATTCTGTGAATTTCTTTCCAGATTTCTTCATAATTTTCCTTATTTTTGATAAGGAAATGCATCTTATTCTAATTTAGCATTGTTTTCAAATTTCAGTGTAATGTGTGCACATTATCTGTCAAAGGTTTGGAACATAAAGTTCAAGTATTTTTGTGAACAATTCTATATACCTATATAGATATATATAATACACATGTAATGTACACAGAAAAATTTATTTCTTGTAATTTAAATTACAATATGTTGTAATAGTACTTTCTCTAAATTTACGATTTTTCATCTTTTACAATTATGTAACGTTATACATGTATTTATTCCTTGTCATTATTTATTATAAGTTTTGAACAATTAATTATTTCAAATTCATTGCAAATTTTTTTAATTCAAGTAGTGGGGTAAGTGATGTCATTGTTCTAACGTACACGTATTCAAATATTTCATACTCTATCTAGTATATTTTATACATTTTAATTATATAAAAATACTATTCATTTCGATTTATAACATATTTTTAATTCTCAAAAAAGGTTTCATTTATGAATAACGCAGAACTCTTTTTCGTAACAGGTCGAGAATTTTTCGATAGAAAAATTGGTTTACAGTTTGTCCTCGAGGTACGAATCCTCTTTGTTACCGTTCCTCGATTGTCCAAAAAATAAATAAACATCGATCGAATTTTTTATTTTACTCTTCTTTCCTTTCTACGGTTTTAATAAACCTTTTGTCTGCCGTTCTTCAGTTTTACGTGTCATTCCCGGGTCATGCTCGTGCTTCTATTCCTCGTGTTATTTGTGTTAAAAAATCTGAAAAGAAGGTGAATAATTAATTTGAAATATATTTTATTGGGATCTGAAACGTAGGTATATTTGATATTAAACAATTAACAATAAGAAATAACGGTGAATAAATGATTGATAACAAATTAGCATTTGGAAAAGACTTTTAGATATTTTGAAACACGTAAATATTATTTAATTAGTGTATGTATAAACATCTTATAGGCACAATAGTATGAAAAATGATAAATCAAGGAAAAAAAGAAGGAGAAAAGAAAATGAGTAAATGAAGTAATAAAAATGCCTAATATAACCTAAAATAATATAGTCACAGGATTATAATAGGCACAATATTAACCCTTTACACTCGACGACTTTTTGGCTAGAGAAGAGTAGAAGTTCGAAGATTCTCTACTGAAAAACTAACAATACTGTTTTGAGCAGTAAATAAAGAATTGTATAATAATCGCATTATAGAATTATTTGATTTCGATACCTCGCACACTGTTACATTACATTAAATTTGATATATTAATTAATATCGATCTTCCAATAGTGACTGAAGCTCACCTCTCGAGTGCAAAGGGTTAATATCATTGTTAATTAACACGTTAACTACCGTGGGGGTCACCGGTGGACGGCACTCGACTTGACTACAGCGTCTCGGGGGTCACCGATGACCCCACGAAAAATACATTAAACACGATTATACGAATCACCTTATTTACTATAAATAATATTTCAACACAACATGCATCGCATAATAAAAAATTCACGTTGGCGTCATGGGGAAACCACGTAAAATGGCAGTCAACGTGTTAAGCCTTATACTCCAGCTTCTAAAATTAAAAAATTCCAATTTCTTTACAATATTTTTCCAAAATTTCTTCAATCTTCAAATTCTCGATGTGCCAAATTTACATATATTATACGTTACACCTTGCATCAAAATTCCTCACCAATTATTTTCTAATCCCACTTAAATCGCACATTACAAACGAAAGTAATTAAAAAGAATAAATTATTATGAATGCAATAACGACAACAGAGATTCAAATAATTAGAAATAAGAAATAAAAGAACCATTTATTAATAACACAACGAAGACGATAAAATAGAGAAATAAAGGTAATAATTAAAATGAAAATATAATTTATACGTATAATTAAGGTATCGCAAAAATATATAGAACACGTTTTACCGAATCATTTTAACCGACTTACGAACGATCGTGGCTGATCTCCGTCTATCAGACTCGAAAAGAATTCATTCCCGAGGCACTTAGGGGAGATCAGAATCGAAGCCACGTTGAGCCTTCGATTATTGTTTTACGAGTGTTAAGGATTTCCGCGTGCTCAGCGTGCGGATAAAGCTCGCGTGTTCCCAGCCCTCTTCCCTTCTCGTCGCAACATAGCGAGCTTCTTTTCAACAGCATCCTCGTCCCACGCTTATTTCGCCGGATTTCTGATTTATATCCTCTCGCGGGCTTCCCCCCGAGGATCATTCCTGGGTATTTACTCCTCTTGACGTCCAAATGCTTTTCCAGTTACTCCTACAAGCGGCCCGTTACACGCCGTAATTTCCGTGTAAGCTGTATTTACAGGGCTGGTCGTTTCGATGACGTGCCTCTTGGATATCGATTCGAGTCGAGCGAATTTAACACCCTCTATAATCGCTCGAGTTTGGTAACAACAAAGTTTGCGTTCCAGTATGATAGTATTCATCGCGATGTTTTTAGTTCGAACGAAGTTCGTCAGGTGGCGTTGTTGAGTTCGGTGAACTTTTTGGTTAGTCGGATCTAGGATTGATTTTTTCACTGACGATAAATTAAATTGGAATAGGAGACGGGGTAATCGAAAATGTTTTGCAATAAATATTAATTTATGATGGCTCACTGTTGGATAAGCGAAACATTTTGTAGCTCTATAATTACAAGACTAAGGATTTTATTGTTCCATTTAAATTTGGAGTATATTATTATAAGAAATAAATTCGCATTTTTATAATTGTTGAAGTAGATGTTATTGAGAGAAATAAACAATTATGCTATTATGCCAACAGGTATGCTAGGACAGTGCTGCACTCTATATTCAAGTTTAATTACCATTATTGGTGTGATATGTAAGTTGTTTGAAAATAGCCTGTTGTACTATACTTTTGTTTCATTCTATTTCATTTTATTAGTATTATTGTTATTTTTGTGATGATTAATGAATACTATATGTTATTACTTATTAAACTATTTATTAATAATATCACTTTTAACAAAGATTTACACTAGATCATCGGATTATTATTCATCACACATTGTCACAGTTGGTAATACCTTCGACAAATGTTATAAATGTATTCGCTTGTGTTGGCAACATTCGACATGCCAGTATACAGGTTTATCAATTATTGCAAGCGGAAAGTTTATTGCGACAATCTGTTTTTCCTGGTTTTATATTTTTACATTATGTGATTCCTTTATTAGCAAAAGTATACCAATTTTGTTTCATTTAAAACGCAATACAATTTCTATGCAACATGGGTCTATTTTATTATCTGAAATCCTGTGTCGCAAAGAGTTAAGACGATTTTGGTTGTTTGGAATGTGATTACAGGATGGGAGACGATCAGCCCAATTCCAGTAACAATTGGTAAATATCGTAAACTCGTAATAGTTGATCCAAATATCCGTAATTGCTCTTACCAGGAAAAATAATCTTTATTCAATAGTTCTCACGAGTCTCAGTGTACGAATTTTCCTTAAATTCAGGATATCTTTCAACTAGTCTGCTACATTGCATGATTACATCAGAAATTAAAAACTTTGCATGACTAGGTCATGACGAACAGCATCTGAATGCCTTGCTAGAAGAGCAAGCTTAAATCATATTCAATACTTTAACCCTTTGCACTCGAGAGGTGACCGTCAGTCATCATTTCATAAAATTGGGAAGATCGATATTAATTAATATATCAAATTTAATGTAATGTAACAGTGTGCGAAGTATCGAAGTCAAGTAAATCTACAATTCTATTATTATACAATTCTTTATTTACTGCTCAAAAAAGTATCGTTAGCTTTTTAGTAGAAAATCTTTGAATTTCTACTGTTCTCTAGTCAAAAAATCGTCGAGTGCAAAGGGTTAATATTATAAATTTTTAATAGATTTCATAGGCATTTACGAGTTCAAAAACCAACACTGTTTATCTTCGCATTGAACTCTCTAACGAATAATGGAATAATTGCAGAATCCTTTCCGAGCTCCCTTGCATGCGAATCCAGTTTCTTTCTTTATGTACTGGGCTCAGAAGGAGGTGTTCCAGTCCTGTTCTGGTCACACGCCCTTCACACGTAGTTGTTTATACTTCCTACCAATCCTCGTTGAATGAACTAGAGGTCATTGAAGGGAGCAATAAATTGTCTAACCTAAGCCACGAGACAAAGGGCATACCGGCCTGAATTGTTAAACATCCACCACCACCGAAAGACATCAAAACTTCTACACACCCCTAACAAATGCAGATCCAACAGGGAAATACACAACCACCACTCACTCGCCACAGCAACCAATCAACACTCACCCGAATCCATATGATACGCGGAAACACCAGATCAGAACAGTCAAAACTAGAACATCAAGTCAAATATACAACATTCGATCCAATATATTCACTCTCTGCATTATTGTGAAATAAAAATCTACAAAACCTGAATTGAGCTAGCTTACGTTTGTAAAAAGACGTAAGCATCTTTCGACTAATTCTTCCTATAGAAAAATCATACTAAACATCAATTTTGTAGGATATTTTTAGGAATTAAGAGTGAAAGCGGAACGAATGAATGGGTTGTCTTATAAGAAGAATGCAAGCCCTTCGAGTAATTGATTTAGTTGAAACTGCAGGTTTGAATTAGATTTAGTCATCCAGTTCAAGAAAATATACCATTATAAGGGCATCTATTCAATAGTTTTTGAGATTTTCATGATTAGAGTTTTATTATTGCCGTAATTACATATTTATTTTGTGTATTTATCAATCCTTTATCAATTTATCAATTCTCAGGATCGATTTCTGAGGGAGTGTCAAAATGGTACGAGACGCAGTTCGTCTAAATACATGCATTATGATCTTATAGTCACGCAAAATCAGCAGTTGAAAGCAAAAAAAAATATGGAAGAACCCTAAATAATCAACTAACTACTATGTTGTGTGGAATAGGGTAGATATCATGAAGAATATAATTTTTATTTACTGTATCGATGTTTATTTATATTTTCCATGTCACAGACGTAGGTGTCTGTTAGTGGTGCATGAAATATCAATAATAGTAAGAACAATTCATTATTTAATTACAAAAATGATCAAATACAAATATTAAATATAAATCTAATTAATTTCTCGCAATCTCAACTCACACCTGTTTTCATTATTAAGACTCAATTACAACTGACCTATGCCCAATCTCTCTGGTTTGTTCTTTCTACTTTCATACATTACACGACATACACAATTCAAACACTTCAATCATTACAGGCATACTCATTTATCGTAATAACCTGAATCCATTAGATATTGGCATCCCATGCATACTTGTCCCACTCATCCTTTCCTTACAGACATCACTGCTTTATTATATCAACACATATACATTCAAAATCTATGTTAATCATTACCACAGTAACGATTAATAAGAGTGAGAGAAAGAGAAAAATTTTCTAGAAAGTGTCAATCTTTGTTTAAAATAGTTTATCGCGAGTTGTTTTCATTATTTAAATATTTTTATCTAAATATACTAACGCGTTAACTGTTAAAAAACCTAGAAGATATTGGTGTGCATTTCTATCCACAATTATTGTCTCATTCTACTCACGCTGACTTAATACATCTATTTTGTAATCAATAATAACAGGAGTATCTTAACATTGTACATTATCGTCCAATTTACTCGCAATTCTATATCTTTTCATATTCTTTCAGGAGAAACCATCTGGTGTCCGAATGTACTGTGCGTTGTGGACAAGAAGTCCGCTGAGTAATTTATCACAATAACCAGAATCCATTAGATATTGACATCCCATGCATACTTGCCCACTCATCCCTTTCTTACAATCATTGCTCCTTTATTATATCAACACATAAACATTCAAAAATCTATGTAACAGTTACCACACTTTTCTACCCCCGTGTCTTCCCATTGGACTCATGCGAGGCAAACTACATCACATACGATGCATAAAACGTATGAAAAGTTAATTTCACACGTTTCAAATGTTGCAAGTGATATACGTATATTTTTACGTTTTTATTTCGAGCAAATTTCTCAGAAAACACAATAAAAATAGCTACAATGTATGTTCTGTTCGTGCATCCTTCACAGATTCCTTAACGATCCAAGCAAATGTATTACAGTGTATAGTAAATTTTTATAAAAGCATCGTTTACTAATTTTTCAATAACTCAATGGAATACGTAACAGTGAATGTATATTCACAATATATTTTTAACTATTCAGTCATCCTTTTCTTACAAACATCGCTCCTTTATTATATCAACATATGTATTCAAAATCTATGTTAACTATTACCGCAGTGTCATGCCGAATGAGTAGCTTCAATATCTATTTGCGAATAATACTCCCCAGAATATCTCGTTTAAAGCGTTCAGTAAAAAGTGTCCAAAAGTGCCCAGAAGTGTCGAGAAAGTTGTAGCTTTAATCTCTAACCTTTGCGTCCAAACAATGAGCAGACACCTACACCAGTATGCAAGACACCAAAGCTAAAGACACAAGTACAGACCGAACCCAAACGTCTCACTGACGTCAAAGATCTGCATCAAAGATACCCTCGACTACCTGAAAGAGACGCAATTCTACGTCAAAATAAGACTGGAGAGAACGAAATAACCGAAAGATGCTATCGCCAAGTAACCTAGGTGTCTACTGCATGCGAGAAAGGAAACGAAGAGAAAGGAGAGGAATTCTATCAAGTGGAACCCTGCCTTTGAGCAGATGCACGAAAAACATTCCATACAAAGGGGACAACTCGAAGCAAGTGAGATCGGATAGCCAGTTCACCTCGGCGGGGGTTCAAACTAGAATTCGATTAACTTTCAATTAGATAGGGAAACAACTTTTTGCGAAGCGACGATATCGCGAAACGGATTGAAAAATTCAGGAAAAAGTTTCGACCGGCGAACGGATGAGTTGATGAAGGAAA
This sequence comes from Eufriesea mexicana, assembly GCF_001483705.2. Classification (NCBI taxonomy): domain Eukaryota; kingdom Metazoa; phylum Arthropoda; class Insecta; order Hymenoptera; family Apidae; genus Eufriesea; species Eufriesea mexicana. The sequence goes on along the minus strand of NW_016911634.1, from coordinate 10,140 downwards.
ATTGAATAGGATAAATTTAATCTTCTTTCCGAATTAAATGAACCGGTCTGTGGAAAAGTATGTTTGGCAACGAATTAAACAAGCTTTTCAATGATTTCGAATTTGTTGTCGTATCTCGGAAATTGGAACTTGAAGTTCGTTAGGCGAGGAGTGCTACGTTTATAAAAATATTGGAGGTACGGAGATATTAAAGTGGAAAAATATCGAGAGAATTCTGTCGAGAGACTTGAAATATTGTAAGGGTTAATTTATATTTGAGTCTGCAAGTGAAATATTCGTCAAAATTAAAGGGTAATTACGAAATGGTACCACGGACAACTTCCTGGAAACGCGAGAAATTTGAAGCACTTGTAACTGAATTTGAAATACCGTGGATTTATTAGAATGTTAAATTGCACAATAGAGTACTTAACTATTCGGTTTAATAATTTAAAAATATAATTTAGGTAGATTCGAGTAACGTCTTTTCAATTAGACGTTGGGGTCCTTATAATATCAAAAATGTCACGTTTAACGATTTGAAAATTTCTTTACGATATTTATAAAATTTCAGAATAATTTTCATTAGAAAATTAAATTAATGTAATAGAAATTTCTTTGGACAGCAAAAATATATCAATTTTTATATATGGTTCATAAAATAATATCAATTGTTACGCTACAAAATTATTTACATATAATTATAGTAAATCAAGTCGGAAGTTTTCAATTGATGTGAAAATAAATTCTTCCGAAATAAATTACGTAATAATTTACGAAATAGCTATTTACGGTGTTTTATATTAAGAAGTTCGTATTAATTGAATAATATATTAGCTTCATTATATTACATAAATGATATTACAACAAACCTATTTTATAAGAAGATTGATGAGTCTCTCATTGCGTATTATTATTCTACATATGTAAAGTTTCATATAAATATACTCTTACAAGAAAAGGGCAAAGAGGAGGAATAAACAATTACAGTATAGTGATGTAAATATCACTAGATTTTCAAAAAAACAAACTCGTTGAAGATCATACTAAAATTCTATATAATTATAGATATTGAAAATTAAAATAAATTCTAAAATTATATAATTAAGATCATTTAAATCAAATATTACCATTAATAGTAATATAAGTAACACATGTACGTATACAATACGTAATATATTAATAATAAGTGTAATATATAGTATATCAGTAACATATGTATATATTACACATAATAATATACAATACTACAATATACATAGTAATTTACAACTATACAATATATAGTAATGCACAGTGCATCAATAATATAAGTAACACATGTACGTATACAATAAATAATATATTAATAATATGTGTAATATGTAGTATATCAGTAACATATGTATATATTACACATAATAATATATAATACTACAATATACAGAGTAATTTACATCTATACAATATGTAGTAATGCACAGTTCATCAATAATATGTATATAAAGTATATGATATTCAGGGTGTCCCAGCAACAGTAGTATAATCGGGAAGGGTGCGATTCTACGCGAAAAAGCAAATCGAAAATAAAGAATAACATTTTTTAATTGCAAGCTTCATTGTCGAGAAAATCAACTTTGAATCTGTACCGAGTACGCGTGCACTTAGCTATGCCTTATGTGGACAGACCATCAATCGTGAGTATCGGTGGTACAATCGAGATATCGAGTACGCGTGCACTTAGCTATGCCTTATGTGGACAGACCATCAATCGTGAGTATCGGTGGTATAATCGAGGTGGAGGTGAGTCTACGTGAAAAAACAAATCGAAAATGAGGAATAAAATTTTTTCATTCGAAGCTTCCTTGTCGAGAAAATCGACTTTGAATATGCACCGAGTACGCGCGCACTTAGCTATGGCTTATGTGGACAGACCATCAATCGTGAGTATCGGTGGTACAATCGAGGTGGAGGTGAGTCTACGTGAAAAAGCAAATCGAAAATAAAGAATAACATTTTTTCATTCGAAGCTTCCTTGTCGAGAAAATCGACTTTGAATATTCACTGAGTACGCGCGCACTTAACTTTGGTTAAGGCGGCTGCACCATCAGTACTGCAGCGTACCCGGTGAATTCAAAGTCGATTTTCTCGAAAACAAAGCATCAAATGAAAAAATGTTATTCTTTATTTTCGATTTGTTTTTTTACGTAGAATCATTCCGTCCTCGGTTATACCACCGATGCTGATGTATTGGTGGTCTATCGACATAAGTCATAGCTAAGTGCACGCGTACTTAGTGAATATTCAAAGTCAATTTTCTCAAAAACGAAGCTTCAAATGAAAAAATTTTATTCCTCATTTTCGATTTGTTTTTTCACGTAGAATCATCCCTTCCTCTGTTGTACCACCGATGCTGATGTATTGATGGTATATACACCTGAGGAATAGCTAGATGCACGTTAGTCGATTTTGTGAATATTCAAAGTCGATTTTCTCGAAAACGAAGATTCGAATTAAAAAATTTTATCCTTTATTCTCGATTTATTTTTGCATGTAAAATCATCCCCTTTCCGATTGTACTACCACTGCTGGGACACCCTGTATATTATATCCATATATTCCGCATGTATAAATTGCAGATTTTTGATAGTTAGATAGAAGAATAAAATAAATACGAAAAGTTATATTAATACATTTTGTATTAGTGATCACGAAAATGTTTCAAGTACCGAATCTAAGTATTGCATCCATTTACCTCACAACGATGCAAAACTTCATTTACAATGTAGCAAAACAAAGAATGTTTGGATCAAGTTTCTAACCATTCAATAATTAATTTTTCAATTTATCCAATCGTAAAACATTTAAACCTTTGCACTAGAGCGGTAATTCTCGTTGTCAGTCACAGTTTGTTTCAATACCTGGAAGCCCGAGTAACGAGTATGAGGCATTACTAGATTAGAAATAACTCCACATGAAATATTGAAATGAAATACACATGATTTTCTCTTTCTATTTTAGCACAAATTGTATCACCGAGATAAGAAAAATATAAGAAAAGCTTCGAATTGTTATATCTTTATAACGAGGAAATTTTCCAGTGCACAGGGATAATAATTTGAACAACCGATTGCATTTCCTACCATGTTAAACGTGGAATTGGCACTGTTAATTTTAATCATCTTACCATTATTCGATACCTTTCCTAACCTTTTGGACTCGAAGACTTTTTCGTTGTAAACAGCAATTCTAAGAATTTTCTTAGATCCTCATAAACTCGCTGATACTTTTTATGCCAAAATAAAAAAGAAAATCGTGCATTTGTGTGAGAAATGAACGAATAGAATTATTTCATCTCGATATTTCACGCGAAGCTGTTAATATAATTATCATCATTCGTTATTCGAGTTATAGCATTGAAACAAACGATGACTGAGAGTCATTTCTCGAGTGCAAAGGGTTAATGTCCCGAAACAAAGCGTACAAGATTTAATCCACGAACATCGAAACATATGGTAGAAGAAATATTACAAATACGCATGTATCGCATGTAATCGTAATCTATGTACTTCGATACACATAGTATATTTAGTACACGAATATGAAAAGTATAATATACATACAGTACAATACTTCTTCTCCCTCATTCGAAATAATTCAAAACAGAGGAAAGATTTGAACGTACAATATTAAAGACGAAAATCACCGCGTACTTTTCAATTTATCACTTTAATTGAAATTACGTGAAAAAGGAAGACGAAATAAAAAAGAAGAGGTTTCTCACGGAGCGTTCGTGCTTTTTCCAATTTGACCACTCATCAACTTTTATCCTCGCGTTACCATCCAATGGTCCATGATGGATGACGAGACCCGTCCTGTGGTTACGATCGAGAAAATTAACAAGAAATCAACCGTCCGAAACGAGAGGGATAATACCGATCCGACCTGGCTGCTCGCTTTTTCATTTGGAATTATCGTGCTACGAGTTTTTGAAAAATTAGCTCGAACCTTCTCTCGCGTTCTGATCTGGGATTAACGTCCTGCCTTTTTTCCGCGCGTGTGATAAAAAGATTCGAGGGAATGGGGGGACAATAAATGGCGAGGAATTCGGAGAACACTCTGTCGGTCTCGTTCAACGACTGCTCGTTACCATTTCTGACAGATTTCGAAAGGACGGAATTACTGTGACCGTGACAAGGACGTAGGGAGAAGGAGAAATTGTGTAAAACAAATTTGGGTCTTGCACGGAACGATGCATGTCGAAATATCGCTTGAACGGCCAATGAAGGAACGAATTACAAAGTATGCATTCTGTAGGAAAACGTTTTATGGGAAAATTCTATGGTAGCACGATTTTCTTTTTAAATAATACGAATATTTGGCTAGAAAATGCTTGAAAGACTTTGTATTTCTTTAATGGGTTATATATTTGTCTTTTACTGGTGTTTTTATACTATGTTTTTTAATTATTTATTGCTTTTCATAGACTGAAACATATATTATCATTACTATAATATACAATAAAATAATATTAATATAATTTTAATATATTAACTCCTTGCACTGGAGAGGCGCCCTTCAGTTGCCATTTGATAAAATTTCGAAGCTCGATATTAACTAATATGTCAAATTTGAGATAATGCAAAGGTATTCGAGGTATCGAAATTAAATAATTCTACGTGTTAATTATTATACCATTTCTTATTTAATACTCAAAAAAATATTGTCAGCTTTACACCAGAAAATTTGTCAACTCCTATTCTTAAATAGAGTAGATTAAATAGATTAAAAATCGGCGAGTGCAAAGGGTTATTATATATACCTGATTGATTATTTTATAGTGTGTGAGGTCGAGTGATGGCACGATTGTAGGTAAGTATGTTTTTGGAAGTGCGAATGGAAGATCCAGAATGCGTGGTATTTTGCAATTGTTATAGGTCAGAGCCAATATGTTGTGAAGAGAGACAGTTTGTTATGAAAAGTGTGAAAGTGAACAGTGACGAGATAATAATAGTATTAAGAAAAATTTCACCACACATACCTAATCGTTGTAATCTTTTTGTGACGTGTGTGTATTATAATTTGTAATAAATATATAATTGTTAAAAAGTAAACTCACAAACCTTTGTATAAAAATATTAAAATATTATTAAAAAGTGCTTAACTAAAATCTTATATTATTACCATTTTCAAAGATATTTGAAAAAATTCTAATTCTCTTGATAGTATGATTAAAATTTATTAGAAATTGGTTAGGAATTTGCTAGGAATTTTTGGTGTAATTTCTGTTATGTCTAATTTGAAACGGTCACAATAATCGACAGCTCGTGGTAAATATTGATCTCCTATCGGTCAGATTGTTTCATGATATGCAATAATGTCTTCATTATCATACATCAGTGTGAACTGTGCATGAATAACACGCAATATCATAATTAAATTTAATTACTACTTAAGTGCTTCAATCAAATATTTTGCACGTTCATTGGGAAGAAACACATATTATTGCCCAGATATTACCACCGTTATTTAAATATGAAATCAATGTAATTTACCTTCATTGGGAATAAATTCTTAATAAGATATAAAGTAATTGAATATGAATTAATTTGTACAGCGTTATAAGAGCTACTAATAATTGTTTACTGCTAACCTGCAATGCTTTATAAATAACTCTGAGAATTCTGTGGATAATTAATAAGTACTTAATAATTTTCCAACAAATAACTGTGTAAATATTCAATATACAATAATGCAGAATACAAAAGGTAATATGGAATTTGCAATATAAAATGATATTCATTTAATAAATTGGATTTATCATATTTAAAATTAAATATAAATAATAGATTGCAATACATTATTTATTTTCGATTTGTCTTTCTCACATTTGTCATCTTTGAAGACATTTTTATTTTAAACTACTTTAGCTATCGCAACTAATTTATAATATAAATTTATCTTTGAAATTAATGTAAACTAATTTCGTCTACAATTAATTAAATTTTCAAACAATAAATAAAGATTACAAATTTTTAAATTTAATATGACTTTATCTATGAATTGTATTGCATTGCTCAGTTTTGAAATTAGATTTTTCTGTTTATAAATTATACACGAATAACAAGAGATTATAAGTATAGAATTATACAGCATGCACACATATGGGAACTCGTTAATTATTTTTTTGCCTCATCCACTCTATAAGTAATTTAAATAGCATTAAGTTCAGATTATTTTCGCAGATGCAATAAATTCGCGGTAATTTAATCAGATTTACAGAGATGCTGAATTAAACAATTGGCTCTTAAATCTTTTCGAATCTCTTTATAATTATTCTCGGTTTTTTTCCACTTTTGCAGCGATTTATATTTTTGTTATTGCAATAAATTCAATACCCTATGCTAATGTAGCACAGTATCTCTTCAGTTATCTGAACTAATTAATTCTTTGAATATCCGATAATCAATTCCTCGTTTAATCAAATCGGGCATACTTCTACATTTCAATTATTCTTTCAATCCCCGAACCTAGCCTCCCGATTCTATTAAATAACCCACTTCGATTAAAATAAAAATTTGAACGAAACTAATTTTTATAATATCTTTCCACGTACATGAATATTTATTATTATTTTGTATAGTATAACAGAAAATTCAAAGTGACGAGGTTATATTTTAATTTTATCGAGACTTGGTTCAAATCGAATATTCGAATAATTGACGTAGGATCGAACTTCGAAGATCTCAGATATCAAAGGGAGCTATGAAAATCAAATAATAGCAGCTGAGATAAAAATTATTGTAAAATTACACAAATTAGGATAAAACTACCAATACACTGTAAACATCGAACTTGGTTTCTTATTTCGATGAAGTCATCGGGCCAATTTCTAGTTCTATTGCATACGTAACTTTTGTAAAATTATTTTTGTCTTTAAGTCTTAAATTAATCCATGTGAGATACCTTTTTCGATAAAATTAGGACCATGAGTAATTCCTTCCAAGTATTGGATATTTAATTAAAAGAATTCCCAGCTGCAAAATAATTCTATGCGTTCTTTTTAATAATTTATAATTCTATTTTATTTATTCATTCAAAGAATTAATCTTCAAATGTTTTAATATTTTAATATTTCCTTCATTTCGAAATAATAAATTCGTTAAGAAATTATTTAGCTACTCGATGGAGCGAAAATCGTAAAATTACTTTTATAGGTCAAAATTAATATTGACCTATTAACTGTTCAGATAGGACGCAGAAGAAATTATACTTATAATTGATTATTTTCATCGTGCATACTGTATATGATATCTAGGCACACATTGTGGATAAATAATTCTGCTATTAAAAACAATTGCAATTGTTGATTATTATTGACTGACAAATTGTATAATTACCACGTTCCTTTAATATTATTTTAATGCAATTTTAATTCTCGAGATGATTCAATGAATGTTGGAATGTAAAAAATTGTTGTATAAGTACTAGTCGAAGGTTTAGTTGAATTTCTTTATTCAACACAGTTTCGAGAATAATACATATTCCTGTAAGTTGAATCTAATAATGAGTTCAAGTGGATAACTGAAAATTTGATATCATACAAATACAAAGGAAGATTATCAATTTGGAACTGCTTCGTTGATAAACGAAATTATAAAAGTGGCCTAAGTCAAATCTTCGAAAGAAACAATTTTACTTTTCACTCATTTGCAGTTGCATTTGTTAGTGAATTGTACAATAACGCACAATTGTAAAACAATATTATAATTATTAGTTTAAGAATTAGTAAAAGAGGAAATATAATAATTTGTTACAATAATTCAGTCTCTCTTCTATTCTCTGTCTCGCATTTTCAATATATGTTCTCTTGATAGAATTTGGTATGGCAGTAGAGTTAAAAAGGAAGGAACACTAATTATAAAGAGGGAACGCTTTAATAATTGGCAACTCGATCGGTGTGTGCTGCACAACGATTGTTTAGAGACTGACTCGTTTGAACAAAGGAATTTGGCTGGCAACCGACACGTACACAATCATACATTAGTATGTATAGAAAGAAAACATTTTAACATCGACGTTAACATTTAGCATTTGCTAGTCTTTAGCATTTCAACATCTCTTTCTCTCTCTTTCTCTTACTGTTCGCTTTTCACCACACTATCACTCTCTTCTTGACTCACTTTTTCCATAACAATCACCGAACCTGCCTACAATAAGATTTTCCTCTCGTTCCCAAACAAATATCTCTACACCACATATCAACACTCACACCATCACTTGATCATACCCACATTCGTACTCACTCGTACCTCACCATATTTCTTTCACGAAGCAATTCCACAGAATTTATTTGTATGGCAATAAACTAAACTTATTTTAGGAAAAATAGCAAGCTCGTATCTTTGTCACGATTAATTGCTTTAACCTATAACACATTTCATACGCGCAACTCTAAATACTTCCAGAGGAAACGTGTAATTTGAGCCACTTTCATAATCATCGGGACAAATGATCCGCGCAGCAATGCAAAGCATCGAGATCGTGTAAGTAGCCAATGTCCTGCTCACCTTATAATCAATCCCGAACCAGTCACCATTCATCTCTCATCAATTTCCTACTCGGAATAACTCGGCAAACTCGAACTGAATCTCGATCAGCGAAAAAACAATCATGCCAATCCCATTACTTCTGTAGCAGCAAAACAATTGACTCCCGGAAGTAACTAAAAAAATAGAAACACTAAAGCAGAGTAGACTGCATTCCGCTGTAACAAGCCAAAAATTCAGGTACTCGATCCTCTAAACCCCTACTGATCCCATTAATGACAGTTCCACCATCCAATCATGGCATCATGCAGATTCAGAATGCTCACACAGAGCTCGACCAACGAAACTACACCCAGCTCATTATCATCCCATTCTTCGATCGGTCCAACTCGCTTATTTTCACCGACGAATTAAACGTCCCCCGATACTCTTCTGCACGATATCCGGCCACGATAGTGGGAATACTTTCGGGAAACGGGCGATCGCGCGGATAATCTCGAAACGAGACGTCGATGACGATCGTTGGCCCGCTGGACGGCGTTATCGTAATCGCGATTACCGGCGCGGCGGCCAGTCGATATTTTATCGGCGATTTGGCCACCGGCCGATTCCATGCGGCTGATTCGCTAATTACGACATGCAGGTGATATCGCGCGGATCGAGAGAAATTTACCGGGCCCAAGCTTTAAGAGTTTTACCAGAGGAACGGCGGCAATGGTACCTGGAAACACAGGGAAATCGAGCGGCCTGGCCGATGGCCAGGTTGGCCAGTCGATATCGAAACAGGCTGCATCGTCGTTCAGGAGACATTGACTGGGAATTGATCGACATCCAGAACCGGATATTACGCTAAATCGGGGATCAGGGGAGACCTTTGCCAAATAGAAATTCAGCCGACCTATAGGCGACACCCGGACCATTCGCTACTATACTTTTAGTATAGCTCTATGCTTTCGTTCGGAAATCCTCTATCTGGCCGGTTTCCTTCTTCTTTCCACGAGAATTTACGATAACGCGTTCATGTTTCTATGTTAGTTTTAGAATTATTCGACGATGTATAGTGAACTAACAGAGGTTAATTGGTATACAGTTCTATCTGTGTGATTCAGTTGTGTTAATTTGATCTAGGGAATTGTAAGGGGAGAGATAAGGAGGAAATAGGGAGCGGGATAAAGAACACGGTTTTGGATTTAGTAACAATAAAGTGTTGGATGACTAATGGTCCATTGACTCTTACGTTAGTTATTAAAAAGACTTAGTTGATAAAGGTGTGGTAATGGTTAAGATAGATTTTGACTATATGTGTTGATATAATAAAGGAGCGATGTTTGTAAGAAAAGAATGACTGAATAGTTAAAAATATATTGTAAATATACATTCACTGTTGCGTATTCCATTGAGTTATTGAAAAATTAATAAAAGATGCCTTTTAAAGAATTGACTATACACTGTAATACATTTGCTTGGATCGTTAAGGAATCTGTGAAGGATGCACGAACTGAACATACATTGTAGCTATTTTTATTGTGTTTTCTGAGAAATTTGCTCAAAATAAAAACGTAAAAATATGCGTATATCATTTGCAACATTTGAAACGTGTGAAATTAACTTTTCATACGTTTTATGCATCGTA
>NW_016911633.1:14981-18484 GCF_001483705.2 Eufriesea mexicana | reverse complement strand
AGCTACACCATCCCAACGTATCCAAATTTGCCATATGCAAACGTTGCCTAACTAAACCTAACGCGCCGAGACCACTATTGCTGGCCTCTCCAGAGCCAAGCGGAGAACATTAGAACGCAGTAGAGCGCAGAAGTCGGAGGATAGCAGGGTATAGCACAGATGACTAAGCTAACCTGTTCTAACCTCACCATACGTAACATAAACAAACATGGCATAACCCAACCTAACCAGCCGAGACCACACTTGCTGCAGCCCCTCCTAACCTATCCGAACGTAACATACCCAAACGTAACCTAATTGAACCTAACATAACTAGACAGATATTGCTGATCACCACAGAGACAGGTAGAGTGTACTAGATCACATTAGTGCTCATATATTCAGCGCCTTGCAGGGAGTAGCACAAACGTCGAAGATATCCTAACATAACCTGACCAAACCTAACCTTACCGAACGTAGCGTAACTCAACAGAGCGTGCCGCGAAAGCTGCTGCCGGACTCCCCAGGGCCAAGCAGACAATGTTGGAACACAGTAGAGCGCAGAAAGCCGCAGATGGCTGTGTATAGCACAAAAGTCAAAGCTGCCCTATCCTAATATATCCAAGCTTAGCACAACTAGACGTAACATAACTCAGCCTAACGTACACCGACCACTGTTGCTGGATTCCACAGAGTCTAGCAGAACTAACCAGATGGCATTGGGGCGCAGGAACACATAGAACCGCAGTGTACAGCACGAATGTGATATCTATCAAAACCTACCCCAAGCTAACGTAGCATAACCTAACGTGTCATAATTAAACGCAACGTGCCGCGACCACTATTGCTGGCCTCCCCAGAGTCGAGCAGAGCTACTAGAGGACAGTAGAACGCAGAAATCCATGGGATCGCTGCGTACAGCACAAAAGGCGATGCTGTCCTTGCAAAACTTATACTGACCCAACCTAAGCGAACGTAACTTGTCTCCACGTAACGTGCACATCTCACTGTTACTGGCCTTCACAGAGACAAGCCGAAAGCCTTAGAGCAATGTAGGGCGCAGAAATCCACCTAATAGCAGACTATAGCACTAAAGTCATAGCCATCCTCTCTTAACCAAACCAACTGTAACATAACCGAACGAAACACCACTCAACTTATCGTGCCGCGACCGCAATTGCTGGCATTCCCATAGTCAAGCGGAACATCTTAGTCGAGAGTAGAATGCAGAAATCCATATAATCGCAGTGTATATCAGAAAAGTGGAAGCTACCCAAGCATAACCCATTCCAACAGATCATTACCAAACATAGCCTGACACAACCCAACCTGCCACGACCTCTTGTGCTGGCTGCCAACGATTCAAGCAGATACGAGTAGAACAGTGCAGCGCACAGATATGGACCGAATAGCAGTGTATAGCACAAACGTCAGAGCTATCCTATACTAACCTGTCCAATCGTAGTATATGTAGACGTAACGAAACCCAACCAGACATGACACGAAGGCCAATGCTGGGCTCACAAGAGCTAAGCAGAGAACAGCGGAGCAAGGTAGATCGCTGAAATTGCCCGAATAGCAGTGTATAGCAAAAAAGTAGGAGCTATCCTAACCCAACGTTGCCTAACCTGGCCTAATCAAACGTACACAATCCGAACCTAATATACCTAGACCACAATTGCTGGCCTCCCCATCGCCAAGCAGGGCACATTAGAGGCGAGTAGAGCGCAGAGGTCCATAGAATGGCGGTGCATAGCACGAAAGTCAAATATATCTGAACCAGAGCCAAACACACCTAACCTAATCAAACTTAACCTAACACAACCTAACGCGCCGCGGCCACTACTTCTGGAAACCTCAGACAAAAGTAGTGAGAACTAGGTCACAGTACAGCGCAAAAATCTACCGAATAGCAGTGCGCAGCACAAAAGTCATAGCTACCCTGTCCTAACAAAGCGTATCCTAACCAAACCAAACGTAATTTAACTCTACATATCCTACCGTGACCACTACTGCTGGCCTCCCGAGAGCGGGGCAGAGCATAGTAGAGCAATGTAGAGCGCAGAAATCCACCGAATGGCAGTGCATAGCACAAAAGTCTAAGCTATCCTCTCCTAACCTAACCAAACGAAGCACAACCAGACGCAGCACAAATCAGACTAACGTGCCGAGACCAATACAGCTGGCCACCCCATAGCTAAGCGGAGTATCCTAGTGGACAGTAAATCACAGGAATCCACCGAATTGCAGTATATATCACAAAAGTCAAAGCTACCCTCTCCTACCCTAGCCAAACGTAACACACCCAAGCGTAGTCTGTCTCAGACTATAGTGCCGAGAGACTATTACGGGAATGCCCAGAGTAGAGCAGAGTATCGCAGAGCAATATAGAGCGTCGGAATACAAAGAATAGTAGTGTACAGCTCAAAAGCCGATGCTTACCAATCCTAACCTATGCAAACGTAACAAAGTCAAACGTTACCTAACATAGGCTGACGTGCTGATACTACTATTACTGGAACCCCAGGGCCAAGAAGAATACAATAGAGCACACCAAAGCGCAGGAAGTCGCCAAATAGCAGCGAATAACAGAAGTGCCTAAGAAAACCAAACTCTACCAGACCAAACCTGACCTAACCAAACGTGAAATAACGCGAACTAACGTGCCTAGACTTCTGTTGCTGGCCTCAGCATCGTCAAGCAGAACATATTAGTGGAGTTTAGCGCGTAGAAGTCCATAGACTGGCAGTGTATAGCACAAATGTCGAAGGCACCCTAACCTAGCCTGCCCTACGATAACCTAACGAAACGTAGCATAACTCAACATAACGTGTCGATCCTACCATTGCTGCCATACCCTGAGGGAAGCAGAGAATGTTGGCGCCGTGTAAAGAGCAGAAATCCACATTGTAGCGGCGTATAGCGTAAAAGTCGAAGCCATCCTAACCAAACGTAACATATCTCTACCTAACGTGCCGCGACCACAAATCCTGGAGTCCACAGACAAGAGCAGAGTGTGATACAGCATAGTAGAGCGCAGAAATCCACCGAGCAAGAACGTATAGCGCAAAGGTCAAGGCTGCCCCCTCCTATCCCAATCAATCGACACATACCCAAACGTAGCCTAACTCAACCTGAAGTGCGGCGACCACTATTGCTGGCCACCCGAGTGTCGAGCAGAGTATACTATGGCCATGTAGAGCGCAGGAATCCACCGAATTGTATTGTACAGCACAGAAATCAAAGCTATACCGTCCTACCCTAACCAAGCCTTACCTAACCAAGCGACATCTAACTCAACGTACTGTGCCGCGACCACTGTTCCTAGCGACCCCGGAGACAGGCAGATTCTGATAGCGCAATGTAGAGCGCAGAAGTCCATGGAATAGCATTGTGTAGCTCCATAGTCAACGATATCCCAAACTAATCCGACGTAAGGTAACATAGTCAAGCGTAATGAAACTCAACCTATCGTGCCGCGACAACCATTGCTGACCTACTCAGGGCCATGCAAAACACATCAG
>NW_016911633.1:0-14842 GCF_001483705.2 Eufriesea mexicana | reverse complement strand
GCTAAAGCTGGCCTCCACAGATCCAAGCAGCATATACTGGAGCTCAGTAGAGGGTATAAATCCACCGCATAGCAGTTTATAGCACAAAAGTCAAAGCCATCCCAACCGAACTTATCATAACCCAAGCAAACCAAACGTAGCATAGCGGAACCAAACGTGCCACGACCACAGTTGCTGTCCTCCCCAAGCCAAGCGGAGCATATTGGAACACGGTAGAGCGCAGAAATCCGCCGAATAGGAGTGTACAGCGCAAAAGTCACAGCTATCCTGTCCTTACCTAACCACACTTTACGCAACCATACGTAGCATAACAGAACCTAACGTGCCGCGACCACCATTCCTGGCGTCCCCGGAGACAATCAGAGTGTTACAGCGCACAGTAGAGCGCAGAAGTCCAGAGTGTTGCAGTGTGTAGCACGAAAGTCAAAGCTAAGCTAACCTAACAAAGCACAACTTAACCTGATAAAACGGAATCTAACTTAACCTAATGTGCTGCGACCACTATAGCTGGCCTCCACAGGGCCAAGCAGGTTAGAGTAGAGCAGTAGAGGGCAGGTATTCACCGAATAACAGTGTAAAGCACGTAAGTCAAAGCTATCCGAACCAAATATAACATAATCTAACCCAACCAACCGTAACAAAACTCAACATAACGTGCCGCGGCCACTATTCCTGGCGCCCACGGATATAAGCAGAGTGTGATGGCGCGCAGTTGAGCGCCGAAGTCCGTAGATTTGTAGTGTGTAGCACATAAGTCAACGTTATCCCAGCCTTTAAGTCCGTAGATTAGTAGTGTGTAGCACATAAGTCAACGTTATTCCAGCCTAGCCTGACATAGCATAACCTAACCAAACGCAGTCGGACCCAAACTAACGTGACGAAAGCACTACTGCCGGCCTCCCCATAGTCAAGCAGAATATACTATAGCACTATAGAGCGCAGAAACCCACCGATGAGCAGTGTATTCCACAAATGTCAAAGGCATCGTAACCAAACTTAGCCTAAGCTAACCTATCCAGATGTAACGCGACATAATCTACGGAGCAGCATCCGCTATGTTGGGCTCCCGAGAGCCGAGCAGGGTATAGTAGTGCAGCTAAGGGCGCAGAAATCCACCGAATAGCAGCGTATACCGAGAAAGTCTGAGTTACCCTATCCGAAACTAGCCAAACATAAAGTAACCAAACGAAACCTAACTTAACCTAGCGTGCCGAGGGCACTATTGCTGTCCTCCCCAGAGCCAAGCAGAATATACTAGAGCGCAGTAGAGAGCAGAAAGCCACCAAATAGCTGTGTATAGCACAAAAGTCAAAGATAACCATAGCTAAACTCACCTAACCTAGCCTAAGCTAACCTGACGAAGAATGTCTAACCGTAAATTGCCGAGACCTCCATCGGTGGCCTGCCCAGTGCCAATCAGAGAATATTTGATCACCGTAGGTACGCAGATATCCACCAAACAGCAGTGTAAAGCACAAAAGTGAAGTCCACCCAAACCACACGTAGCCTAACCTAACTTGACCAAACTAACCTAACACAAAGTATCGCGCCACGACCGCTATTGCTTGTCTCCCCAGAGTCGAGCAAAGTATACTAGAGCAACGAAGAGCGCACGAATCTACCGTACAGCAGTGTAAAGCAAAAGAGTCAAAGGCACAACATCCTAACCTAAACAAACTTTACCTGACCAAACGCAACAAAGGTCAACCTAACGTGACGAGAGTTCCATTCTACCATCCCCAGCGCCAAGCAGAGCATATTAGAGGAGACTCGAGCGCATGGGTCCATAGAATAGCAGTGTCAAGCACGAAAGCCTGAGACACCCTAGCCTAACCCTAATAATCCTATCCTAACCAAACGTAACTTAAACAAGCCTAACGCGGCGCAGCATCAATTTTTGACATTCCCGGATCAAAGCAGAGAATATTAGATCGCAATAGAGGCAGAAATCAACCGAAAAACTGTGTATAGCGCAAAAGTCAAAGCCATCCTGTCCAAATATAGCCAAACCTAACCTAACCAAACGTAAACTAACTAAACCATACGTGCTACGACCACTGTTGCTGGCCGCCTCAGAGACAACCAGGTGGTAATACAGCAATGCAAAGCGCAGTTATCGACCGAATGGCAGTGCAAAGCGCAATGGTCAAAGCGGTCCTAACTAAACTTGGCCTAAACTAACATAACCATGCGTAACGAAACCCAACCGAACATGCCACGACAGCTATTGCTGGCCTTCCCAGAGACATGCCGATGCCAGTAGAGCTATGTGGAGCAGAAATATCTACCGAATAGCAGTGAATAGTATAAAAGTCAAAGCTAACCTGTCCAAAGATATCCTAACATCGCCAAACCAAGCGTAACACAACAGAAACGAGCGTGCCGATGCCAGCATTGCTAGCCAACCCAGAGCCAAGCAGCACATGCCAGAGCACACTGGAGCGCGGAAATTCAACGCAAAGCAGTGTATAGCACAAAAGTCAAAGCTACACTATCCTAACTTAACCAAACGTACGTAAGCAAACGTAACATGACACAACCTAACGTGCCGAAGGCACTATTCCTGGCGTCCACGGAGACAGGCAGAGTGTGGTCGCTCATAGAAGAGCGCTGAGGCCCATTGAATAGCAATGTGTGGCACAAAAGCCTAAGCTGTCGTAACCTAACACGACGTAACCTAACCTGACAGAGCATAATCTAACTCAACACAAGGTGCCGCGACCACTATTGCTGGCATTCCGAGATTCGAGCAGAGTATAGCTGAGCAATGTAGAGCGCAGAAACACACAGGATGGCAGTGTGTATTGCAAAAGTCTATGCTGCCTTATCCGAACCTATCCTAACGTAGTACAACCGAACGCAGCCTAACATAACCTAACGAGCCGAAACCGCCTTCGCTGGCCTCCCTAGGGCCAAGCAGAACCTATTAGAGCAGAGAAGAGTTCAGAAATCCACCGAATAGCATTGAATAACGCAAAAGTCAAAACCAACCTTACCAAACGTAACCCAACATATCCTAACCAAACCGAACGTAACCAAACTCTACCTACCGCGCCACGACAGCTATTACTGGTCTCTGCAGAGTCGAGCAGAGTATAGTAGGGCAATGAAGAGGGCAGGAGTCCACCGAGTAGCTGTGTATAGCGCAAAAGTCAAAGATATCCTATCCAAACCTATCCACACGTAACAGAACGAAACGAAAGATAACACGACAAGCAGAGCATACTAGAGGAGGCTAGAGCGAAGAGGCACATAGAATGGCAGTGTTCAGCATGAAAGTCAAAGATATCCTCACATAACCAAAACAAACCTAAACCAACCAAACGTAAACTACCTCGACCTAAAGCGCCGCGGCCACCATTTCCGGCGTTCCCAAATCAAAGCAGGGAATATTGGATCGCTGTAGAGGGCAGAAATCGACCGAATAGCAATGTACACGCCGAAAGTATGAGCTGTTCTAACCAAACGTAGATAAACTCATACTACCTTGCCGCGTCCTCTATTGCTGGAAATCACAGAGCCCTGCAGAACATATTAGAGGAGGCCAGGACGGAGAAATTCATAATATCTCAGTGTACGGCCGGAAAGTCCGAGATATCCAGATCTAACACAAACCAACGTAACCTAACCTAACGTTGGCAAACTCACCATAACCTGCCGCGAGCACTATTGCTGGCATCCCGTGTGTCGAGCGGAGTATAGTAGAGCAGTGTAGAGCGCAGAAATCCACCGAATAGCAGCGTATTGGGCAAAAGTCAAAGCTATCATATCCCAACCTAACAAAACGTAACTTAACCAAACGTAAAGTATCTCATCCTAACGTGCCGAGACCACTGTCACTGGACTCCCGAGAGTCAGGCAGAGTATAGTAGAGCAACCTAAAGCGCAGGAGTCCACCGAAGTGCAGTGTGTAGCTCAAAGGCCTAAACCACCCTGTCCTAACGTAGCCAAACGTAACATAGCTTATCGCAACATAACACAGCATAACGTGCCGAGAACAACAATGCTGGCCTCCACGTAGCCAAGCAGAATATATTGGAGCACAGTAAAGTACAGAAATACATCGGACAGCGGTGCATTGCACAAATGTCAATGCCATCTTAAGCAAACTTAGCCAACCCAAACCTAACCAAGCGTAACAAAACACAACCAAACGTGCCACGACCACAGTTGCTGGTCTCCCCAATGGGAAGCACATGCCAGTAGAGCAATGCAGGGCGCAGATATCGTCCCAATGGCAGTGTATAACAAAAAAACACGGCTATCATAACCAAACCTTACCTAACCCAGCCAAGCCAAACGTAGCCTAGCTCAACCTAACGTGCCGATACCACTATTGCTGGTCTCCGCAGAGCCAAACAGAACATAATAAAGCACAGTAGAGCGCAGACATCCACCGTATAGAAGTGTATAGCACAAGAGGTACAACTATCCTATCCTAACCTGAACAAACGAACGTAACCCAACGTAACCTAACTAATCCTGACGAGCCGAGACCACTATTACTGGCCACCCCGTCGCAAAGAAGTGCACATTAGAGGAGAGTAGAGCGCAGAAGTCCATAGAATGTCGGTGCATAGTACAAAAGTCAAAGATTTCCGAAACGAACCCAAAGAAACCTTACCTAACCAAACGTAACTTAATCGAACTTAACGCGCCGCAGCCGTAACTACTGGCCTCCCGAGAGGAAAGAGGAGAATATTTGTTCACAGTAGAGCGCAGAAATCCACCGAAAAGCAGCGCATTGCATGAAAGTATAGGCTCTCCCAACCAAACATAACCAAACCAAGCGTAACCAAGCGTAACACAACTCAACCCAACGTGTCGCGACCACCGTAACTGGCGTCCCCAGAGACAAGCAGAGCGTGATAGATCACAGTGGATCGCAGAAGTCCAGAGAAAAGCAGAGTGTAGCACTAAAGTCAAAGCTATCACTACCTATCTAAGCATAAGCTAACCTAACCAAACGCAATCGTACTCAACCTAACGTGCCACGACCACTATTGCGGGCCAGCACGGAGACGTGCGGGACATATTACAGAATACTAGTTCTCGGAAATCCACTGAATAGCAGTGCTGAGCACCAAAGTTAAAGCTACTCTTTCCTAGCCTAATCGACCGTAATGGCATCGAACGTAGCATAGCTCAAAGTAACGTGCCTAGACCACTATTGCCGCCTTCCGCAGATGCAAGCATGGCACATTAGAGCACAGTAGAGCGCAGAAATATACGGAACAGCTTTGTATACGCCGAGGGGCAAAGCTAACGTATCGTAACCTTAACAAACCTTGCCAAACCAGACAAAGTATAGCTCAACGTAAAGTGCCACGACCAGTCATCCTGGTGTCTCCGAAGACAAGCAGAGTTTGATAGCGCAATATGGAGCGCAGGGGTCCATAGGATGGCATTGTCTAGCTCAAATGTCTAAGCTGTCCAAAAGTAACCCAACGCAACCTAACCTATCCAAGGATAACCTATCTCAACCTATCGTTCCGCGACCACCATGTCTGGCACCTCCAGAGCCATGCAGAGCATATCAGAGGAGAGTAGGGCGCAGAATTCCAAAGAATCGCAGTGTATAGCGGAAAAGTCAAAGCTGTCAAAGCCTAACCCATGCCAACCTAAACTAGCCAAAAGTAGTCTCGCTCAGCCTGACATGCCGCCGCCACGTTTTCTGGTCTCCTCAGTGCCAAACAGAATATAATAGAGCACAGTAGAGAGCACGAATCCACCGAAAAGCAGTGTTTGCCACAGAAATTAAAGCAAAGCTTTCCTAACCTAACAAATCGTATCATAAGCAAACGTAACAGAACACAAGATAACATGACGTGACCACCGTTGCTGTCCACTCCAAGCCAAGCAGAGCATATTAGAGCACGATAGAGCGTTGAAGTCGACCGAATAGCAGTGTGTAGCACAAAAGTCGAAGCTACCCTATCCAAACCTAACCACAGTTTACCTAACCGTATGTGGCAAAGCTCCACCTAACGTGCTGCGACCACCGTTTCTGACGTCCCTGGAGACAAGCAGAGCGTGATAGGGCAAATTAGGGCGCAGAAGTCCATAGAAGAGCAGTGCGTGGAACAAAAGTCAAAGCTATCCCAAACAAACACAGCATAACCTTATATAGCCGAAGGGAATCGAGCTCAACGTAACGTGCCGCGAGCACCATACCTGGCGACCCCGGAAACAAGCAGATCGTGATGGCGCGCGTAGCTCAAAAGTCGACGCTATCCCAGCCTAACCTAACCTATCCTTACCTAACCAAACGCAATCGAAGCCAACCTAACGTGCTGTGAGCACTACTGCTGGCCTCCCCGTAGCCAAGCAGAATATACTAGTACACACTAGGGCGCCAGGGTCCACCGAATAGCAGTGTATAGCACAAACGTCAATGCCACCCTAACCAAACTTAACCCACCCAAACCAAAGCGAACGTAACCTAACTCAGCGAAGCGTGTCACAACCACTATTGCTGGCCTCCCCACAGGCAAGCAGAGTCTAGTAGAGCAACGCAGAGAGCAGAAATTGCTCAAACAGCAGCGTATAGCACAAAAGTAACAGCTAGCCTAGCCAAACCTAACCAAACCAAGCCAAGTCAAGCCTAACGTAACTCAACCTAACGGGCCAAGACCACTATTGCTAGTCTCCCCATCCGCATGCAGAACATATTAGAGGAGAGTAGAGCGCAGAAATCCTTAGAATCCCAATGCATGGCACAATAGTAGAAGTTACTCTCTCCCAACATAACCATACGTAACATAACCGGTGGTAGCATATCTCAACCTATCGTGCAGAGACCAGTGTAGCTAGCCTCCCCAGAGCCAAGCAGAATATACTAGAGTGCTGCAAAGCGCCGAAACCAACCGAGCAGCAGTGTATAGCGCAAAAGACAAAGCAATCACTTCCGTACATATCCAACCTTAATATGCCCAAACGTAACGTAACACAGCATGGAGAGACACGACCAGTACCGCTGGCCCCTCGAGAGACCAGCATAGCGTAGCAGAGCAACGCAGGACGCTGAAATCGACGAAATAGCAGCTTACAGAACAACAGTCGAAGCAATCCCCAACAAACCCAGCCAAACCTAACGTAACCTAACGTATCATAGCACAGCCTAACGTGTCGAGAGCATTACTTTTGCGTCCACAAGTACAAGCAATGTGCGATCGCGCAATGAAGAGCGCAGAGGCCCATAGAGTAGCATTGTGTAGCACAAAAGTCGAAGCTTTTATAACCTAACACATCGCAACTTAACCTGACCAAACTTAATCTAAGCCAACCTAATGTGCCTGGAACACTATTGCCGTCCTCCCGAGAGACGAGCAGAGTAGAGTAGAGCAATGTGGAGCGCAGAAATTCCCCGAATAGCAGTGTATGGCACGAAAACCGAATCTATCCAGATATAACCTAAGCAAACGTAACCAAATCCATCGTACCCCAACTCAACCTAACGTGCCGGGACCACTATTGCTGGCCTCCCCATCGCAAAGCAGACCATATGTGGGTAGATTAGAACCCAGAAATCCATAGAATCGCAGTACGTAACATAACAGTCCAAGCTACCATGTGCAAACATAACCGTACGTAACATAACCGAACGTAGCCTAGGTCCACCTGACGCGCCGAGACTACTATTGCTGGCATCCACAGAGACAAGCAGAGTGTATTAGAGCACAGTAGAGCGATGAAACACACCAAATAGCAATGTATACTGCAAATGGCAAAGATTCCCTAAACAAACCAAATATAGACGAACTAAACTTAACGTGCCGAGACCTACACAGCTGGCCTCTCCAGAGCCAAGCAGATCATATCAGAGCACAGCGGAGCGGAGAAATCCATCAAAAAGCAGTATGCAGCACAAGAGTCACAGGTAACCTATCCTATCCAAGCAAATCGTACTAAAACCGAACGTAACCAGACACTTCCGAACATTAGAGTGCAGAAATCCGCCGAAGAGTAGTGTACAGCACAAAAGACAAAGTAGTCTATTCTATCCTAGCCAAACGTGACATACCCAAACGTAGCCCAACAAAACCTAACATTGCGATACCACTACTGCTGGCCTCGACAGAGGCAAGCAGAATGTACTTGAGCACGTTAGAGATTAGAAATCCACAGCATTGCGGAGAATGACACGAAGGCTGTAGATACACCAACTGAACCTGATATAATCAAATGTCAGGGAACCAACCAAACACAGCATGACCAAACACGACGTGCCACGACCACTGCTTCTGGCCTGCCCAGAGCAAAGCGGAATGCAGTAGAGCGCTTTAGTTAGCAGAAATCCGCCGAAAAGGAGTGTAAGGCACAAAAGTCAAAGTTGCCCATCCCAACCTTGCTAAACGTGACACCCTCGTACCTTGGCCAGTGCAACCTAGCGTGGCGAGACCACTATTGCTGTGCTCCACAGAGGCAAGCAGAATGTACTAGAGCACAGTAGTGGGCAGAAATCCACCGCATTGCAGTGAATAGCACAGAAGTCGAACACGTCCTTAGCTAACCTGACATAGCCTAACACAACCTAGCGTAGCATGGCTTAACGCAACGTGCCGTGACCACAGCACCTAGCCTCTTCAGAGCTAATCAGAATGTAGTAGAGCACAGTCGATCACAGGAATCCACCGAATAGCAGATAACAGCACAAAGGTCGAAGCAGTCCTAACCAAACTTAACCTGACCTTACCTAACCGAACGTGACCTAACCCTACGTATCATGACGCGACCGCTATTGCTCAACTTGCCAGAGTTGTCCAGGATATAGTACAGCAATGTAGAGCGCAGAAATCCACCAAATAGCCGTGTAAAGCACAAAAGACAAAGTAGCCTCTCCTAACATAGCCAAACGTAACGTATACAGTAGTGACCTAACTAAACCTGTCATGACGAGACCATTACTGCTGACATCCACAGAGACCAACAGAATTTACCAGAGCATAGTATGGCGCAGGAATCCACCACATTGCAGTGAATAGCACAAAAGCCGTAGATTTTGTAGCCAAACCTGTCATAACCTAACGTAACAAAGCGTAGCGTAGCTCGAAATTATATGCCGCGACCACTGCTCCTAGCAACCCCAGAGCCAAGCAGAATGAAGTAGTGCATAGTAAATATCGGAAATCCACTGCATAACAGTGTATAACACGAAATTCTAAGCTATCCCTTCCAAATATAGCCTATCCTGACCTGAGCAATCTTAACGTAACACAACCTAACGCGCCGAGACCACTATTGCTGGCCTCGCCACAGCCGATCAGAGATTTCTGGCACACAGTTGAGCGCAGATACCCGCGAATAGCAGTGTAAAGCGCAAAAGTCTTTACTACCCTCACCTAACACCACCAAACGCAGGCTAACTTCACCTAACGTGACGAGACCACTGTTGCTGGCTTCCGCAGAGCCAAGCAGAGTGTACTACTGCACAGAAGAGCGCACAACTCCGCCACATTGCTATATATAGCACAAAAGCCGTAGATATCGCAAGCTAACCTGTCCCAACCTATCCTAACCAAGCGTAACATTGCTCAACATAACGTCCCGCCATCACGGCTCCTGGCCTCCCCAGAGCCAAGCAGCATGTAGTAGGGCACAGTAGATCATAGACTTGCACCGAATGGAAGTGTGTCGCACGAGAGTCAAAGCTATCCTGACCAAACATAGCCTAACCTAACATAACCGAACGTAACATAACGCAACGTTACGTGACAAGACCACCATTGCCCGCCTCCTCTGAGTCGAGCAGGGTATAGTACAGCAATGTCGAGCGCAGACATCTACCAAATAGTAGTGTACTGCGCAAAAGTCGGAGATGCCCTAACCTAACCTGACTTAACCTAACCAAACCAAACATAGCATAACCCAACATAACGTGCCGCGAACTCTGCTGCTGGCATCCCCGGAGCGAAGCAGAATATATTAGAGCACTCTAGGTCACAGAAATCCACCGAAAAGCAGTGTACAGCAAGAAAGTCAAAACCATCCTAACCAAAACCAAACTCCCCAAACCTAACCAAACGTACCTATCTCAAACTATCGTGCCACGACCTCTATTGCTCGCCTCCCCAGAGTCGAGCAAGGTGTACTAGAGCAATGTTGAGCGCAGAAATATTCCGAATAGCAGTGCATAGCACAAAGTTCGAAGAAATCCTAACCAAGCCCAGGCAACCAAACCCAACGAAGCGTAACATAACTCAAGCTGAAGTGCCGGGAGTACTATTATTGGCCGCCCCAGAACCAAGCAGAACGTATCAGAGTAGCGTAGAGCGCAGAAGTCCACCGAACTGCGGAACATGGCACAAAAGTCTAAGCTACTCTGTCCTAACATTTCCAAACGTTGCATATGCAAACTTACCAGAACTCAACCTAACGTGCCGAGACCACTACTGCTGGCATTCTCAGAGACAAGCAAAATATTCTAGAGCACAGTAGATCGCAGAAATCTGCGGAAAGCTGTGTATAGCGCAAACGTTTAAACTATTCAAACCTAACATCACCGTACTTAACATAACAGAACGAAGCATAGCATAACCTAATGTGCCGAGGACACTGCCGCTGCACCCCCCCCCCCGCCAGAACCAGGCGGAATATAATAGAGCGCAGCAGGGCGCATAAATGCACCGCATTGCAGTATATCGCACAACGGTCAAACATATCCTGACCTAACTTGACCAAACATAACCTATACAAACTTAGTGTAACACAGCGCATGGTGACGAGACCAATATTGCCGCCATACCCTGCGCCAAGCAGATCAAATTAGGGCACAGTAGATCACAGAAATGCACCGAAAAGCAGTGTAAATCACAAAAGTCTATGGAGCATATCCTAACCTTGCCAGCCGCGTCATGTCCATACGTGACATAGCTCATTCTAACTCGACGAGACCACGATTGCTCGCCTGCACAGAGACAAGAAGAATGTACCAGAGCAAAGTATTGCGCAGAAATCCACCGCATTTCGGTGGATAGCACAAAAGCCGTAGATATCCTAACCTGCCCTGACCTAACCTAGCATAACTAAGCGGAGCATATCTCAACGCATCGTGCCGCGACCCCTGCCCTCGCGTCCGCGCAGCCCAGCCGAATGTCGTAGAGCACAGCAGAGGACAGAAATGCACAATATTATTGTGCAGAGCACGAAAGTGGAAGCTACACAAGCCAAACGTTATATAACCTAACCTAACCAATCGTAACATAAGTCAACCTGAAGTGCTGCGGCCACTATTGCTCGCCTTGCCACGGTTGAGCAGAGTATAGTAGAGCAACGTTGAGCGCGAAAATACACCGAATAACAGTATATAGCACAAAGTCGAATATAACCCAACCTAACCTGACCTAACCTAACATAAAGGAACGTAGCATAACAAAATATGGCGTGCTGCGACCACTGCTCCTAGCCTCCCCAGAGCCAAGCAGAATGCAGTAGAGCCCAGTAGCTCACAGGAGTACAACGAACAGCTGCATAAAGCACAAAAATCATGGTAGCCTATCCTGACCTAGCCAAACATGACATACTCAAACGTTTCCCACCTGAACCTAACATGACGAGACCACTATTGCTGGCCTCCACAGGGACAAGCAGGATGTACTAGATCGCAGTAGTGCGCAGAAATCAACCGCATTGCAGTGAATAGCACATAGGTCGAATATATCCGTACCCAACCTGGCCTAACCTGACACAACCAAGCGTAGCATAACTCATGGCAACGTGCCGCGACCACAGTACCTAACGTCCCCAGAGGCACGCAGAATGTAGTAGAGCAGAGTCAATCAGAGGAGTCCACCGAATAACAGCGTATAGCACGAAAGTCGATGCCACCCTTAACAAACTTAGCTTAACATTAAATAGCCAAACGTAACCTAAACAATCTGACGTGCAACGGCCGCTATTGCTCGCCTCCCCAGAGGAGAGCAGAGTATAGTAGAGCAATGTAGAGCGCGGGAAACCGCCGAATAGCAGTTTACAGCACAAAAGTTAAATCTACCCTGTCCTAATATATCGAACCATAACATAAGAATGCGTAACATTGCTCAACCAAACGTACCCCGAACATCATTGCTGGCCTCCACAGAGACGACCAGAACTTGCTAGTGGAGAGTAAGGCGCAGAAGTCCATAGAAACGCAGTGCATCGCACAAAAGTCATATCTATCCAGACGTAATCCAATCTAACGTAACATAACCAAGCGTAGCCAACCTCAACACAACGTGCAGCGGACACTACTGCTGGCCTCCCCACGGCAAAGCAGAGTGCAGTAGACCGCAGCGGGTCACAGAAATACTCCGAAAGGCAGTGTAAAGCATGAAAGTCGAAGTATCCTATCATAACCTGGCCAAACGTCACATACATAAACGTAGCCTAACGCAACCTAACGTGACGAGCCCACTACTGCTGCCCACAGAGGCAAGCAGTATGCACTAGGGCACTGTAGGGCGCAGAAACCCGCCGCATTGCAATGAAGAGCGCGTAAGTCGGTGATATCCAAACCTGGCCTGACTTAACTTAACCAACCAAGCGTAGTATATCTCAACGCAACGTGTTTTGACCACTGCTCCTGTCCTCGCTAGAGACAAGCAGAATGTAGTAGATCACAGTAGATCACAAAAATACACCTGACGTCATTGTGTACCACGAAAGTCAAAGGTACCCTAACCAAACTTAACCTAGTCTAAACTAACCCAACTTACCCTAACATATCCTGACGTGCCACGACTACTATTTCTCGCCTCCCAAGATTCGAGCTGAGTAGAGTAGGGCACTGTAGAGCGGAGAAATCCATTGAATAGCAATTTATAGCACAAAAGTCGTAGAAATCCCAGCCGAGCCATCCTAACCTAACCTAAAGGTATGTAACCCTACTCAAACTAACGTGTCGAGATCAATATCGCTGGCCACCACGAAGCCAAGCAGAGCCTACTAGAGCACATTAGAGCGCAGAGGTACGCGGAATGGCAGCGTATAGTACAAAAGTCAAGGAAGCGTATCCTAACCTTGCAAAACGTAACACACTTGTCAAGGAAGCGTATCCTAACCTTGCAAAACGTAACACATTAGAACGGAGCATAACCTAACCTAACACGACGGGACCGATATTGCTGGCACCACAGAGACAAGCAGAATGTACCAGAGCACGGAACAGCGCAGAAATCCACCGCCTTGCAGTGAATAGCACAAAAGCCGTAGGTACCCGTGCATAACCTGACCTAACCTAACCTAACCGAACGTAACATGTCTCAACATTACTTGCAGCGACCACTGCTCCTGACCTCCCCATGGACAAGCAGAATGCGGCAGAGCACAGTGGATTACAGGAACACAGCGAATATCAGTGTATAGCACGAAAGTCAAAGCCATCCCAACCAAACATAACCAAACGTAAGCTAACAGAACGTAGCCTAACTCAAACTAACGTGCCACGACCACTACTGCTCGCCACCCCATTGTCGAGCAGAGGACAGTAGAGCAATGTAGAGATAGGAAATCCTCCGGATATAAGTGTATATCAACAAAGGCGAAGGTACCCAATCCTTACCTGACATAACCTAATCTAGCCAATCGTAGCACAACCCAACCTAACGTGCCAAGAACATTGTTTACATATTAGAGCATAGCAGAAAGCAGAAATCAACCGAATAGCGACGTACAGCAAAAAAGTCACGGCCATCGTGTCCTAACCTATCCAGAAGTTACACAACCGGACGTAACTATAGTTCCGCGAACACCATTGCTGGCCTCCTGGAGCAAAGCAGAATATACCAGAGCGCACTAGAGCCCAGAACGCACTAGAGTCCACCGAAAAGCAGTGTATACCACAAAAGTCAAACATACCCTGATCCAACCTGACCATACCTAACCTAACGGAACGTAGCATACCTCGACATAACGTGCAGCGACCACTGCTCCTGGCCTCCCCATAGCCATGGAGGACGTAGTAGATCGCAGTAGATCACAGAAACCCGCCCAATAACAGTATATAGCACGAAATACGAGATTATCCTGTCCAAACATACCCTAACCTAACCTACCCGATCGTAACATTACAAAAATTAACGTGCCGCGGCCGCCATTGCTCGCCGCTCCGGAGACGAGCAAATTTTGGAAGAGGACAGTACATCACAGAGATGCACCGTATGAGAGTGTATAGCATGAAAACCAGAGCTATATTATACAAACTTAACCTAACCAAGCTTAACCGAACGTAACATAACACAACTTGACGTGCCACGACCACAATTGTCCACCTCTGCAGAGACGATCAGAGTACAGTACACCAATGTAGTGCGCAGAAACTAACCAAAGAGCAGTGTATAGCACAAGGGTCAAGGAAATCCTAATAGAACCCTTCTAACATAACCTAACTAGACGTAACGTAGCTCGACCTAACGAGCAGAGACCACCAATACTGGCCGCCGCAGAGTCATGTAGAGAATATTAGAGGACATTGGATCCAGAAATCCATGGAATAGCCGCGCATAGCGCAAAGGTCAAAGTAGCCTCTCCTAACCTATCGAAACGTAACATATACAAATATAGCCTAACAAATTCTGACGTGCCGAGATCATTATCGCTGGAAACCCGAGCGGCAGGCAGAAAATATTGGACGCAGTAGGGCGCAGAAATCCGCGTACAGGAGTGTATAGGACAAAAATGTGAACTATCATATCCTAACTTCCCAAACGTATAATAACCGAACGTAGCGTAGTTCAACATAACGTGCCCAGACCACTATTGCTGGCCTCCCAAGAGCCAAGCAGGAAATACTATAGCAAATCAGAGCGCAGAAAAACACCGCATTGCAGTGAACACTAGAAAAGCCGTATATATCCTAGCATAA
>NW_016911632.1:14180-20598 GCF_001483705.2 Eufriesea mexicana | reverse complement strand
AGTACAAAAGTCAAAGCTATCCTAACCTAACCCAACCTAGCCGTACCTGACCAAACGTAGACTAACTAATCCTAAAGGGATGAGACAACTATTGCTGGCCTCCCCAGATTCAAGCGGAAGATATTAGACTACAGTAGGGAGCAGAAACTCGCAGAATTGCAGTACATAGCACAAAAGTCAAGGATATGCCGACCAAACCTGACCAAACTTGACCTTACCAAACGTAGCACAACTCAACGTAACGTTCCGATATCGCAATTATTGGCTCTCCGAGAGCCAAGCTGGACGTATTAGAGCACGCCGGACCGCATAAATCAACCCCATTTAAGTTTACAGCACAAAAGACAAAGATAGCCTATCCAAACCCAAACAAATCTGACCTTAACAAACGTAACCTAACACTTTATGACGCGTATTGGCCACTGCTTCTTGCGACCCCAGAGCAAAGCAGAGCACATTATATCACAGTAGAGCGCAGAAATTCAAATAACTGAATAACACCGTACAGCGCAAAAGAAAAAGTTGTCCTGCCATAACCAAACCTAACGTAGCAAAATCAAACGTAATCTAGCTCCACCTAACAGACCCACACCACTATTGCTGACCTCCCCAGAGCAAAGCAGAATAAACCAGAGCACAGTAGATCAGAGAAATCCACCGCATTGCTGTGTTTGGCACAAAAGTCAAAGATACTCATACCTAACCAGGCTTAACCTTCCCTAACCAAACGTAGTCTAACTCAGCATGACATGTCGAGGCCACTATTGCCGGCCTTAGCAGTGCCAGGCTAAACATACTACAGAATTGTAGAGCGCAGAATTCCAGCGAAAAGCAGTTTAAAGCGCA
The DNA here is from genome assembly GCF_001483705.2 of Eufriesea mexicana. NCBI lineage: Eukaryota > Metazoa > Arthropoda > Insecta > Hymenoptera > Apidae > Eufriesea > Eufriesea mexicana. Next base: position 19,752 of record NW_016911632.1, on the reverse strand, counting down.
AAAGTCGGTGCTGTCGCCTCCAAAGATAGCCAATCTTAATATTATCAAACGTGACACAACACAGCCTAACGTGCAGCGACCACGAATCCCGGCAACCCCAGAGCCAAGCAGACCAAAGTAGAGCGAAGAAATCCACCGAATGGCAGCTTATACCACGAAAGTCAAAGCTATCCATAGCTAACCAAAACCAATATAACCTAACCAAACGTTGGCTAACAAAACCTAACTTGCCGAGACCAATATTGCAGGCTACCACAGAGCCAAGCAGTGCATACTAGAGCGCAGCGGACTGCAGAAATACGCCGCATTCCAGTGCAAAGCACAAAAGTGAAAGTTATCCTAACCAAACCACACCTACCCTAATCTAACTATACGTAGCATAGCTCGAAGCAACCATCCGGTACCACCGTTCCTTGCCCTCCAAGAGCCAAGCTGAACATACTAGAGCACAGTAGAGTGCAAAAATCCACCGCATTCGAGATTACAGCACAAAAGTCGAAGATATCCTATCCTAACCCAAACAACTCTAACATAACCGATCGTAACATAGCCCTACCTAACGCGCTGCGGCCACAATTTCTGCCCTCCCCAGAGCAAAGCAGAGCATATTAGGTCATAGTAGGCCGCAGAAATCCACCGAGTGGCAGTGTATAGCACAAAAGTCAAAGCTGCCCTGGCCTAAGCTAACCAACCATAGCATAATCAAACGTAACCTAACGCAACCTAACGTGCAGTGAAAACTATTGCTGGTCCCCGCAGTGCCGAGCGGAACATACTGGAGCACAGTAGTGCACTGAAATCGTACGAACAGCAAAGTATACCACAGAAACCAAAGCTATGCAAACCTAACCTGTGCTAACATAATATGTAGCCAATCGTAGCCTAACTCAGCCTAACGTGCCGAGACCACCATGGCTGAACTTCACAGAGACAAGCAGAGCGTACTAGAGGAGAACAGAGTGCAGGAATCCATAGAATCGCAGTGTACAGCAGAAAAGGTGAAGCTGCCATCCACAAATCTAACCAACTGTAACATAACCAAACGTAACCTAGCAAAACGTAAGGAGCCGCGACTGCTATTGCTGTCCCACGCAGAGCCGAGCAGAGCGTAGTAGAGCGCAGGAATCCACCGAATAACAGTGTATACCACGATAGTCAATGCTATCCGAAGATAACCCAGGCTAACAAAACCTAACCAAACGGTGGCTAACTCAACTTAACGTGCCGGAGCCAACATTGCTGGCCTCCCCAGAGCCAAGCAGGGCATATTTGTGCACAGCAGAACGCGGAGATCCACCGAATAACAGTCTATAGATAAAGTCAAAGCTATCCTCTTCTAACCTGACCAAACGTAACATGACCAAACGTAACGTAGCAAGAACTGGTGCGCCACAACTTATATTGCTGGCCTCACGAGGGCCAAGAGCAGTATAGCAGAGCAGCGTAGAGCGCAGACGTCCACCAAGTGGCAGTGCATAGCACAAAGGTCAAAGAGTTCCTATCATAGCCTAATCAAACGTAACACAACCAAGCGTAGCATAACTCATGCTAATGTTTCCAGTCTGCTATTACTGGCCATCCCAGGGCCAAGCAGGACATATTAGAGCGCACTAGATCGCAGTAATCCACCGAACAGTAGTGTACAATGCAACAACCGAAGCCATCCCAACAAAACGTGGCTTAACATAGCCCAACTAAACGTGACATAACTAAACCTATCCTGCCACAGCCGCTATTGCAGGCCCCTCTCAGCCGAGCAGAGTATAGTAGAGCTATGTAGGGCGAACATATCGACCGAATAGCAGTGTATAGCAGACAAGTCAACTCTTCCTCATCCTGGCCTTTTCAAACGTAATATACACGAACGTAACATTACTTAGTCTACCGTGCCGAAACCAACATTTCTGATCTCCCCAGAGACAACCAAAATACACTAGAGCACAGTAGAGCGCAGAAAGCCTCCAAAGAGAACTGTATGGCACAAAAGTGAAATGTATCCTAACAAAACCTGACCTATCCTAAACTACACAAATGTAGACTAACTGAACTTGACGAGCCGAGTCCACTATTTCTGGCCTCCCCACCGCCATACAGAACATATTTGAGGAACGTACAGAGGAGAAGTCCATAGAATGGTTATGACTAGCAAAAAACTCATAGCTACCCTGTCCTAACCTAACCAAACGTAACCTATCCGAACGCTGCCTAACTCAGCATAACGTGCCGGGGATAACATTGCTGGCCTTCGCAGAGCCAAGCCGGAAAGATTTTTGCACAGAAAGTCGCAGAAATCCACCTAATAGACGAGTCTAGCGCTATGGACAAAGCTACATCTACTAACCTGACCATTCGTGACATAACCAAACGTAACACAACCCAAACCATCGTGGCGCGATCACTATTGCTGGCCACAACAGAGCGAAGCAGAACACAATACCAGAGAGCAGCACGCCGAAATCCATGCAATCGCAGTACATGTCTGAAAAGACAAAACAACCCAAACCCAACGCAGACGAACACAGCATAACCGAACATAGAATAAGAAGAACGAACGAGCCGAGACCGCTATTGTAGCCCTCCCCAGGCAAAAGCAGGACATACTACAACACAGTAGAGCCCAGAATTCTGCTATATATCAGTGTACAGGACGAAAGATATAGCTACTCAAATCAAACTTAGCCAAACAGGACCTATCCGAACGTAACCTATCACAACGTAACGTGCCGAGACAACCATTGCTGGCCACCTCAGAGCCAAGCTGAATATACTAGCGCACAGTAGGGCGCAGAAATCCACCTAATATCAGACTGTGGCACTAAAGGCAAAGATATCATCTCCTAACCTAATCAATCGTAACGTAACAGAACGTAGCACAACTCAGCCTAACGTGCCGCAACCGCTACTGCTGGCCTTCGCTGAGCCAACCACAGCACATGACTGGAGAGTAGAGCACAGAAGTCCATAGGATCGCATTGTACATCAGAAAAGCCAAAGATACCAAAACCAAACCTAACCAAACAGAACATAACGAAACATAGCCTAACACAACCTAACGTCCCAAGACCGCTATTGCTGCCCTTCCGACAGCCAAACAGGACATACTAGAGCGCACTAGTGAGCAGAAATCCACCGAATAGCAGTGTATACCACGAAAGTCAATGCTATCCGAAGATAATCCAGGCTAACTTAACCTAACCAAACGGTGGCAATCTCAACCTAACGTGCCGGGACCAACGCTGCTAACCATCCGAGAGCCAAGCTGAATATACTAGAGCACAGTAGGGCGCCGAAATCCACCTAATATCAGACTATGGCACTAAAGGCAAAGCTATCCTCTCCTAACGTAACCAATCGTAACAGAAGCAAACGTAACCTAGCTCAACATAGCGTACCGCAACCACTACTTCTGGCCTCCCCAGAGCCAAGCTGAGCACATTATTGCAGAGTAGAGCGCAGAAGTCCATAGGATCGCAGTGTACATGAGAAACCTCAATGCTACCCAAACCAAACCCAAACTAACAGAACATAACCTAACACTGCATAACTCAACCTAACGTACCGTGACCGCCATAACTGCACGCCACAGAGCCAAGCAGGGAATATTAGAGCACAGTAGAGCGTAGAGATTCGCCGAATATCAGTGTACAGCACAAAAGTTAAAGCCATACTGTCCAAACATAGCCGGACCCAACCTAACCGTGCGTAACCTGAATCACTATATCCGGCAGAGACCACTGTTTCTGGCCTTTCCAGAGCCAAGCTGAAAGCATTAGAGCATTGTAGGCGCAGAAGTGCAACTAATAGCAAACTATAGCGCTAAGGTCAAACGACATCTCCTAGCCTAACAAATCGTGACATAACTGGACGTAACATTACTCAACATAACGAGCCGCGACCACTATTGCTGGCCTCCTCAGAGCCAAGCAGAACACATTATTGTAGAGTAGAACGCAGAAATACACATAATCGCAGTGTACGTTAGCGAGATCGAAGCTACCCAAACATAGCCCAAAGCAACAGGGCATACCAAAACATAGAATAACCAAACCAGACGTGCCGAGACCGCAATTGCCGTACTCTACAGAGCCAAGCACGACATAGTATAGCGCAGAAATCCACCGAAAAGCAGTGTGCAGCACAAAAGCTAAAGCTACATTTAGCAAGCCCAGCCGTACCCAACCTAACCGAACGTAGCATGACTCATCATAACGTGCCGAGACCACTATTGCTGGCCTTGCCAATGCCAAGCGGAACGCATTAGAGCACAGTAGGTCGCAGAAATCCAGCTAATGGAAAACACTAGCACTAAGGTCAAAGCTACCTCTCCTAGTCGTAACACAAACGAACGTACCATAACTCAAACTATCTTGCAGCGAACACTGTTGCTGGCCTCCACAGATCGAAGCAGGACATACTATAGCTTAGTAGAGCGCAGAAATCCACCGGACAGCAGTGCTGAGTACAAAAGTTAAAGCTATCCTGACGAAACTTAGCCTAACCCAACCCAACAAAACGTAACTGACCAAACATAAACTGCTGAGACCGCTATTGCTGGCCTTCCCATATCCAAGCTGAAGGTAGGAGAGCACTGGTGGACGCAGAAATCCACCTAATAGCGGACTATCGCTCTGAAGCCAAAGCTGCTCTCTCCAAACCTAACCAAACGTAACTGAACCGAACGTGACGTAACTCAACTTGACGTGCCGCGGCCACTATTGCTGGCCTCCGCAGAGCCAAGCAGAGCACATTAGTGGAGAGTTGGACGCAGAAATCCATGGAATGGCAGTGTACGTTAGAAAAGACAAAGGTTTCCGAACCTAACCCAGTCAAACAGAGAAAACCCAAACATAACGTAACTGGACCTATCGTGCCGAGACCGCTATTGATGCCCTCCCCTGAGCCACGCAGGACGAACTAGAGCACAGTAGAGCGCAGAAATCCACCAAATAGCGGAGTACGGCACCAAATCTAATGTTATATTTACAAAACATAGCCTAACACGACCAAACTGAACGTGGCATGGCTCATCATATGGTGCTGAGACCACTATTGCTGACCATCCCAGAGAGAAGCTGAGTACATTAGAGCGCAGTAGGGCGCAGAAATCCACCCAATAGCGGTGTAGAGCACAATAGTTATAGCTGCCCTGACCTAACTTAGCCTGACCCAAGCTGCAACGAACCTAACCTGACCCAATACAACGTGCCGCGGCCACTATTGCTGGCCTCCACAGAGACATTCAGGGCACATTTATGGAGAGTAGAACGCAGAAATCCATTGAATCGCAGTAGATGCCTGAAAATTCAACGCTACCCAAACCAAACTCCAACCAACGGAACATAACCAAACATAGCCGAGATCAACCTAACGTGCCGAGACCGCAATTGCTGCCCTCCCCTGAGCCAGGCAGGACATACTAGAGCACAATACAGAGCATAAGCCCTCCGAATTGCAGCGTACAGCCCAAAGGTTGAAGCTATCCTAACCAAAATTAGCGTAGAACAACCTAAGCGAACGTAACATGACACAGCATGACGTGCCGAAACAACTTATGCCGGCCATCAAAGTGTCA
>NW_016911632.1:8843-13350 GCF_001483705.2 Eufriesea mexicana | reverse complement strand
ACCAGTGTAAAGCACAGAGGTAAAAGAAACAGTAGTCAAGCCTTCCTAACCTACCATAACGAAATGCAACATAACTCAGCCTAACGTGCAGATACGACTATTCTGGCAACGCCAGAGTCAGGTAGTTATCATTATAGCGCCGTAGGGCGCAGAAATGCACCGAATGGCTAGAGTGGCACAAAAGTCTAAGTTATTCCTTCCTAACATATCCAAACTTGGCATATGCAAACGTAGCATAGCTTAACCTGACGTGCCGAGAACACCACTACAGGCCTGCGCAGAGCCATAAAGAATATGCCTGAGCACAGCAGAGCTCAGAAATTCAACACACTGAAGTGCATAGCACAAAAGTCAAACATATCCTGATATAACATGACCTAACCTAACCTATGCAGTAGTAGTGTAGCAAAGCATAACGTGATGAGGCCGATATTGCTGGACTACTCAACGCCAAGCAGGGCATATTACAGCACATTAGAGTGCAGAAATCCACCGAAGGCGCTGCATATCACAAAAGACAGAGTAGCCCATCCTGACCCAAACAGACACAACAAGAGCAAACGTAGCTAAACCCAAACTAACGTGCCGACACCACTCCTGCAGGCCTCCCAATGGTCAAGTACAATATGCTGTACCACAGTATATCGCAGAAGTCCATCGCATTGCAGTGAACAGTACAAGGGCCGTAGATATCCTGACCTAACGTGACCTAATCTACCCCAACCACACGCAGCATAACCCAACATAACGTGCCGCCACCACTATTGCTGTCCTCCCGAGAGTCGGGCAGGGTATAGTAGAGGAACGTAGAGCGCAGAAATCCAGCATAGAGCAGTGAATAGCACAATAGTCAAAGATACCCTAGCATAACCTGACGAATCCTAACCAAACCGAACGAAGCATAACTGAAAATAACCTTCCGCGACTACTGCTCCAGGCCCAGCGAGAGCCAAGCAGTGTGCCGTAGAGTACAGTAGATCACATAAACCCAAGGTATAGGAATGTGAGGCACAAAAGTCAAAGTAGCCTATCCTAACCAAGCCAAACGTAGGATATCCAAACGTGACCTAACTCAACCTAACATGACGAGACGGTCACTGCTTACATCCGCAGAGTCAGGTAGAGTGCACTAGAGTACAGCAGTTCGCATACATCCTCCGTATTGCAGCAAGTAGCACAAAACTCGAAGATATCCCATTATTGCCTGACCTAACCTAGCATAACTAAACGTCGCATAACTGAACATAAAGCCGCGATCGCTGCTGCTGCACTCTCAGAGCCAAGCAGAGCATATTAGAGCACATTAGAGCGCAGAAATCCACCGAATGGCAGTGAATAGCACAAGAGTCTAAGTAGCCTATCCTAACCTGATCAAACGTAACGTAACCACACGCAACAAAACTCAACCTAACATGACGAAACCACTAGTGCAGGCCTCCGCAGAGACAACCAGAATCTACTAGAGCGCAGTAGAGCGCCGAAATCCAACGCATTGCAGTGAATAGCACAAAAGACATAAACACCATAGCATAACCTGGCGTAACCTAACCAAACCGAAAGTAGCATAACTCAAGAAAACTTGCGGCAACCACTGCTCCTGTCCAACCGATAGCCAAGGAGAATGTAGGAGAGCACAGCAGATCACAGAAATCTGCCGAGTAACAGTGCATAGTACGAAAGTCAAAGCTATCCTAACCAAACTTATCCTAACCCAGCACATCCAAACGTAACCTAACTGAACCTGACGTGCCACGACAACTACTGCTCGCCTCTACAGAGTAGAGCAGAACTTCCTAGAGAGCAGTAGGTCGCAGAAGTGCATATAGTCGCAGTGTATAGCAGAGAACTCATATCTACCCAGACTTAACCAATGCTAACGTAACCTAACCAAACGTAACCTACTTTAATGTAACGTGCCGCGGCCACAGTTGCTTGTCTCCCCAGGGCGAAGCAGAATGTAGTAGAGCTCCGACGTGGGCAGAAATCCACCGAAAATCAGTGTTTGACACGAAAGTCATAGCAACGATTACCGACCTTAAACAATCCTAAACCAGCCATACGCAGTCTAACTCAACCCAACGTGCCGAGACCAACATTTCTGTAGTTCCCGTTGCAATGGAGATAATACTAGAGCAGAGCAGAGCTCAGAAATCGACAGCATTGAAGTGTATAGCACAAAAGTCAAACACAACCCGACCTAACTTGGCCTAACCTAACAGAACCAAACGCAGTTTAGACCGACATATCGTACCGCGGCCGTTATTGATGGCTTTCGCAGTGTCAGGCAGAGCATGTTAGGGCACAATAAGGCACAGAGGTGCACCGAATCGCAGTGTATAGCACAAAGGTCAAAGTTGTCTATCCTACCCTAGCCAAACGTGGCACATACAAACGGAGCATAACTCAACCTATCACGACGGTACCGCCATGGTTGGCCTCCACTGGGACAAGCAGAATACACCAGACCACAGTATAGCGCAGAAATCCACCGCATTTCAGCGAAGAGCAGAAAAGCCGTAGATACACTACCACAACTTGACCAAACCTAACCTAACCTAGCGTAGCATATTTCAAAGTATCGTGAAGCGACCACTGCTCCTTGCCTCCCCATAGCCAAGCAGAATGCGGCAAAGCTCAGAAGATAACAGAAATCCACTGAAAAGCAGTGTAAAGCGCAAAACTCAAAGTAGCCCCTCCCAACCTAGCCAAACGTAACATACCCAAACGTAACCTAACTCAACCTATCATGACGAGAAAACTATCGATGACCTCCACAGAGACAAGCAGAGTGTACTAGAGCACAGTAGTTCGCAGAAATCCTCCGCATTGCGGCGAATAGCACGAAAGTTGAAGATAACCTGACCGAGCTTGACATAACCTAACATAACCCAACGTAACATAACTCAACCAAACCCGCCGAGACCACTATCGCGCGCCTCCCCAGAGCCAAGCAGAGGATATTAGAAAAGAGTAGGGCGCAAAATTCCGCCGAATAGCAGTGTATAGCACAAAAGGCAGACCTATTATATCCTAATATATCTAATATTAACATAATCAAGCTAAGCCTACCTAAACATAACTTGCCGCGGCCACTCTCCTTGGCCTCCCCAGGGCCAAGCAGAATGTAGTAGAGCGCAGTCGAGTTGCAGAAATCCACCGAACAACATTGTATCTCGCGACAGTCGAATATACCCTTACCAAGGATAGGCCGACCTAAACTAGCCAAATTTAATATAACTCAACCTAACATGCCGAGACTAATATTGATGACCTCCACAGGACCAAGCAGAAAGTATTGGAACAAAGTAGTGCGCAGAAATCCGCGGATTGGTGTGTATAGCGCAAAGTCAAAGCTATCCTCTCCTAAACTCCCAAACGTAACATATCTGAGCGCAGCATAGTTCAACCTAACGTGCTGAGAGCACAATTGCTAGCCTCCCCAGAGCCAAGCAGAAGACGCTAGAGCACAGTGTAGCGCAGAAATCAGCCGCATTGCAGTGAATAGCACAAAAGTGGCTGATATCCTAGCATAAGCTGCCCTAACCTAACCTAATGAAACGTAGCATAACACAAAATGACGTGCAGAGACCATTGCTCCTGGCCTTCCCAGAGCAAAGCTGATTGTAGTAGAGCGCAGTAGATCACAGATATCCAACTGACTACAGTGTATAGCTCGGAAGTCGAAGATATTCTAACAACACTTAACAGAACATAATCTAACCAAACGTACCCAACTCAGCCTAAGGTGCCGTGCCCGCTATTGTCCGAGCAGAGTATAGTAGAGCAATGTAGAACGCAGAAATCCAACGAATAGCAGTGTATGCTACAAAAGTCCTGGATATCCTTACCTATCCTGGCCTAACCTAGCCTAACCGAACGTAGCATGACTGAACATAAGCCGCGCCCACTGCTGCTGGCATCCCCAGGGCCAAGCAGAATAGAGAAGAGCAACGTAGAGCGCAGAAATCCGCGGCGATGCAGTGTAACGCACTAATGTCACAGGAATGCTAACCCAAACTGACCTAACCTAACCCAAACAAGCGTAGCCTAATCTAACGTAACGTGTCGAGACCGCTTTTGCTGTCTTTAACATAGACAAGCTGAAAATATGAGATCACAGTAGGGCACAGAAATCCACCGAATGACATTCCATAACAAGAATGTCAAGCCTACACTGACATGACCGAAACAAACGTAACCGAATCGAACGCAACCAAACTCAAGCTATCGTTCAGAGACGACCATTACTGTCCTCCCCAGGGTAGTGCAGAATATACTACGGCACAATAGATCAGATACATAAGCGGCGTTTCAGTGTATAGTACAAAAGCCAAACATACCCTAACCTAACCTGAAACAACATAACCAAAACAAACGATGAATAGCACAGCTTAACGTGCCAAGAACCCTACTGCTGCCTTTCACTGAGGCAAGCTGAACATATCAGATTACAGCCGGGCGTCGAAGTCAACGAACAGCATTGTAGAGCACAAAAGCCATAGCTAGC
>NW_016911632.1:0-8818 GCF_001483705.2 Eufriesea mexicana | reverse complement strand
GAGCCAAGCAGAGCATACAGCACATCAGATAGCCGAAATCCACCGAACGGCTGTGCATAGCACAAAAGTCAAGGTAGCCTATCCTAATATATCCAATCCTAATATAATCAGATGTAGTATAACCAAGCCTAACGTACCGCGACCACCATTGCTGGCCTATCCAGAGCCGAGCAGAACGTACTAGCGGACAGCAGAGCGCAGAAATACATAGAACCGCAGTGTATAGCACAAAAGTCATACATATCCAAGTATAACCCAAGCTGACATAGCATCATCAAGCGTAGCCTACTTCAAAATAATGTGCCGCGGCCACCATTGGTGGCCTCCCTGGTATGCAGTATACGGTAGGGCAGTACAGATCATAAAAATCCACCGTATAACAGTGCATAGCACGAAAGTCTATGCTACCCTAACCAAACTTAACTCGACCTAGCATAACCGAACGCAACCTAACCCAAAATAACGTGCCCCTACCACTGTTGCTCTCGTCCACATAGCCGAGCAGTGTATAATTGAGAGATTTAGAGCGCAGGAATCCACCGAATAGCTGTGTAAAGCACAAGAGTCAACGAAGTCCTAACAATGCCACCCTAACCGACCCTAACGAAACGTAGCATAGCTAAACCTAACGTGCCGAGACAAATACTTCCGGCCACCCCGGAGTCAAGCGGAACATATTAGAGCGGAGTATTGCGCAGAAATCCAACGAATAGATTTGAACGGCACAAAAGTCTGAGCTATTCTATCCCAACGTAACCAAATTTGTCATATGCAAACGTAGCCTAAATAAGCCTGACGCCCAAAGACCACTATTGCTGTCCTACACAGAGCCAGGCAGAAAGCATTAGAGCGCAGTAGGGCGCAGAAGTCGGAGGACAGCAGTGTATAGCACAGATGTCTGGACTATTCCATCCTAACCTCACCAAACGGAACATAACCGCACGTGGCATAGCTCAATCCAACCAGACGAGGCCACTATTACTGGCCGCCGCAGAGTCAAGCAGAATACACTAGAGAAGGACACAGCGTAGTAGACCACCGAATAGCAGTACATACCAAAAGAGTCAAAGCTACACTCTCCAGGCCTAACCAAACGTAACATAAGCAAGCGTAGCATAGCTCAAACTAAAGTTCCAAGACCAATATTACTGCCCCCCCCCAGAGTAGAGCAGAGAATAGTAGAGCCATGCGGAGCGTCGACTCCAAGCGAATAGCTGTGTATAGCACTAAAGTCGAAACTACACTATCCTAACTTACCCAAACGTGATGACATCAAACGTTACATAAGTTAACCTATCGTCCAGATACCACTATTACTGGAAACTCCAGAGCATAGCAGAATATGCTAGACCACAGTAGAACGCAGGAAGCCACCAAGCAGCAGCGTATAGCACAGAAGTAAATATATCCTGATCCAACCTGACCTAACCTAACATAGCCAAGCGTGGACTAACTCAACCTATCGTGTCACGACCACTATTGCTGGACACCGCAGAGTTGAGCAGCGTATATCAGAGCAATGTAGAGCATAGAAACGCACCGAATAGCAGTTTATAGCACAAAAGGCAAAGCTGCCCTTGCCCAACATAACCAAACGTAGCATAACCAGACGTAACTTAGCACCACCTAATTGCTCTATGCCACTATTGCTGACCTCACCAGAGCCAAGCTGAATATACTACACAACAGTAGATCACAGACATCCGCAGAGATAGTGTATAGCACAAAAGTCAAAGATATCCTGACCTAACCTGACCTAACCTAACCCAAGCGAACGTTGCCTAACTCAGCATGAAGTGCCAAGACCGATATTGCTGTCTTTTCCAGGGCAAAGCTGAACATATAATATCACAGTGGAGCGCTGTGGTCCACGGAATAGCAGTGTATAGCACAAAGGTCAAAGCTATCCTCTTCTAAAATAACCAACCGTAACATAGCCAAACCTAACCTAACTCAACATAACGTGCAGCGAACGCTACTGCTGGCATCCCCGGAGCCGAGTAGAGTATAGTAGGTCGCAGAAAGATGCGGAAATCAACCAAATGACAATGTATACCACGAAAGTCAACGCTACCCTAACATAACACCAGCATAGCCCAACCAAACGTAGCATAACTCAACATAACGAGCCGAGACCACTATTAGTGGCCACCCCAGTGTCGAGCAGAGTATGGTAGAGCTATGTAGAGCAGAGAGATCCACCGAACAGCAGTGTATGGTACAAATGCTGCAGCTAGCCCCTCCTAACGTAACCAACCGTAAAATAACGAAACGAAACCTAACACAACCTAACGTGCACCGACCGCAACTGTTGGCCTGCCCGGTGTCGCGCAGAGTGTAGTAGACCACAGTAGAGCGCCGAAGTCTGCCGAATAACAGTATATGCGAAGAAAGTTAAAGATAGCAAAACCAAACCCAAACTAACATAACCTAGTCAAACGAAACCTAACTAAACCGAACGTGCCGAGACCACTACTGCTGGCCTCCCCAGAGCCAGGCAGAGCATATTAGTCCAAATTATAGCGCAGAAGTCCACCGAATACCAGTATACAGCACAAAAGTCGAAGCTGCCCTCACCTAACCTAACAGAACGTAACATAAACAAACGCAGGATAATCGAACCCGAAGTGCCTAGACCCCCATTGCTGGCCTCCCCATCGCCATGCAAAACATATTACAGTAGACTAGAGTTCAGAAGTCCATGGAATGGCAGCGTGCAGCACAAATGTCGAAAAACACAGTCCTAACGTAACCACACCTAACATAACGAGATGTAACATATTTCAAACTAACATACCGCGACCACTATTCCTGGCCTCCCCAAAGTCGAATTGCGTATAGTAGAGAACTGTAGAGTGTAGAAATTGACGGAATAACAGTGTACACCGCGAAGGTCGAAGCTATCCACACCTAACCCCAACTAACATATTCTAGCCAAACGTAGCCTATCTCAATCTAGCGTGCCGAAACCACCATTTCTGGCCTGCCCAGAGCCAAGCAGAGCTTGCTATAGCACAGTAGAGCGCAGAAAACCACCTAAAAGCTGTGTATATAACGTCGAAGCTATCATCCCCAACCTAACCAAACGTAACGCAACCAAACGTAGCCTATCCCAACCTAACGTGCCGCGACCAGTATTCCTGACCTCACCAGAGCGAAGCAGAGATTATCCGATCACAGTAGAGGGCATTAATCCACCGAACATTAGTGTACAGCGCAAATGTGAAAGCTGCTCTGGCCTAACCTAGCCAAACGTATCATAACCGAACGTGTCATAACTGCGCCAAACGTGCCTAAACCACTATTGCTGAACACCCCAGAGACAAGCAGAATATACTAGAGAGCAATAGAGTGCCCAAACCCGCAGCACTTCAGTGTAAATCACAAAGGTCAAAGATATCCTTACCTAACCTCTCCCAACCTAACATAATCAAACGTAGCCTAACACAATATAACGTGCTGAAACCGCAGTTGCTGGCTTTCCCAGGTCCAAGCAGAACATGTTCGAGGAGAGTAGAGAGCAGAAGTCCAAGACATGGCGATGTATGGCAGAAAAGTCAAGGCTACTATAACGTAACACGGACGAACCAAACCTCACCAAACGTAACCTAACTCAACCTAACGTTCCCACAACACTATTTCTGGCCGCCCGAGGGTCGAGCAGAGTGTAGTAGAGCAATGTAGGGCGCAGAAATCTAGCGAACTGCTGTGCATAGCACAGAAGTCTAAACTATCCTATCCTAACCTAACCAAACGTAACAGAACCAAACGCAACCTGATACACTCTAGAGTGTCCCTACCGCTATTGCTGGCACCCACAGAGGCAGGCGACACATAATAGAGGGGAGTAGAGCCCGGGAATCCACAGAATCGCTGTGAGTATCAGAAAAGTCGAAGCTATCCAAGCCTATCCGAGGCTAACCTAACCTAACCAAACGTAACATTGCCAAACGTAACGAAGCTCTATCAAACGTGCCGCCACCTCAATTACAGGCCTGCTCAGAGCCAAGCAGAGGATATTAGATGCGCGCAGGGCGGAGAAATCCATAGAATCGCGGTGTACAGAAGAAAAGTCAGGGATACCCAAACTCGACCGCAACTAACGTATCCGAACCTGACTTAGCGACACTAAGTGTAACGTGCCGCGACAACTACTGCTGGCCCCCCGGTGCCAAGCAGATTAGGATAGAGCGCAGTGGAGGGCAGATATCCACTGAGTAACAGCATATAGAATTGAAGTTGAAGCTGCCCTAAGCGAACATAACCTAACGTAACCTAACCGATCGTAAACAAACCCATCCCGACGCGCCGAGGCCGCTGATGCCGGCCTCCACTAGGCCAAGCAGAACGTATCAGCGGAGAGTAGTACCCAGGAATCCATGGAAACGAAGTGTATGGCACAAAAGTCAAAGCTACCATCTCCTAACGTAACAAATCCTAACGGGACCAAACGTAACATAACTCAACCTAGCTTACCGCGACCACAATTCCATGCAGCCGCAGAACAGAGCAGAAAATATTGGAGGACAGCAGAGCGCAGAAGTCCATGGAATCGGAGTGTATAGCGGAAAAGTCAAAGCTATCCGAACCTAAACCCAAACGGACATAACCTACCCAAACGTAGCATAACACAACATTACGTGCCGTGACAATAATTCCTGGCCTCCTCAGAGCCAAGCAGAAAGCATTAGAGCACAGTAGAGCGCACAAATCCACCGAATATCAATGTACAGCACAAAACTTAAAGCTGTCCTCTCCAAACCAAGTTAAACGTAACGAAAGTTAATGGAACATATACCATCCTAGCGCGCCGATACCACTATTGGTACCCACCCCGGACCAAAGCACAACATATGAGTGTAGGGCAGGGCGCAGAAATCCATAGAATCGCAGTGTGTCAAACAAAGGTCAAGGTTACCTTATCCAAACATATCCAAGCGTTTCATATCCGAACGTAACATAACTCAGCCTATCGTGCCGAGGACACTATTGCTTGCCCCACCAGAGCGAAGCAGAATGTACTAGAGCAGAGTCGAGCGCAGAAATGGACCGCACTCTAGTGTACACCTGAAAAGTCGAAGATAACCTAGCATAGCCTAACCTAACCTAACCTAATCGAACGTTACGAAACTCAACCTAGCATGCCGATGACAATATTACTCGCCCCCAGTTCCATGCAGAGTGCACTAGAACACAGAAGACTGCAGAATTCCATCTCATTGCAGTACATAGCTCAAAAGTCGAACACATCCCGTCGTAAACTAGCCAAACGTAACGCAGCGAAGCGTAGCCTAAATCAACCGGACGTACTGAGACCTCTATTATTGGCCTCCACAGAGGCAAGCAGAACATGTTAGAGCACAGTAGAATGCAGAAAGCCAGCGAACAGCAGTATGTAGTACAAAAGTCAGAGCTACACTAACCGCAATTGTCATAACCTAACATAGCCAAACGTAACATATGTCAGCCTAACGTGGCGTGACCACTATTGCTGCTCTCCCAAGAGCCTAGCAGAACATATTAGAGGAGTGCAGAAGACAGAAATCCATTGAATCGCTGAGTACAACACAAAAGTCGAAGCCATCCTGTCCTAACATAACCAATCGTGACATGACCAAACGTAACCTAACCTTACGTATCGTGCCGCGACCACTAACGCTCGTCTCTCCAGAGGCGAGCAGAACATATTAGAGGAGAGTAGAGCGCAGGGGTCCATAGAATCGCAGTGTATGTCATAAAAGTGAAAGCCACACTACCATAACCTTACCAAGCATAACAGAAGCGAACGTAACCGGACTCAAACCAAGTACCCGAGGGCACCCTTACTGGCTTCCCCAGGACGAAGCAGAGCCTGCTAGAGCATAGTAGAGCGCAGAAGCCACCGCATTGCAATGAAAATCTCAAGAGTCGGATGCATCCTAACGTAACCTGACCTAGTCTAACCTAACCAAAGGAAGCATAACGCAACACAACTTGCCGAGACCATTATTGCTCGCCTTCCCAGGGTCGAGCAAAACATACTGGACCACGGTATGGAGCGCAAGTGCAGCGAATGGCGGTGTGTAGCGAAAAAGTCAAAGCTACCCTATTCTAACATAACAGATTGTAATATAACCAAACGTAACCTAACTCGACCAGTCGCGCCGCGGCCACAATTGCTGGCATATCCCAGAGCAAAGCAGATCATACTAGAACACAGTAGTGCGCAGAAGTCCACCGTATCGCTGTTTAAAGCACAGAGGTCAAAGATAAAACTAACCTAACCTTTCCTAACCTAACCCAGCCGAACGTAGCCTAACTCAACATAACGTGCCGATACCGCTATGGCTGTCTTTCCCAGAGCAACGCTGACGGCATAAGAACACCGTAGCGTGCAGAAATACGACGAATGGCGGTGTATAGCACAAAAGTCAGAGCAGAGTATATTGGAGCAGAGTAGAGAGTAGAAATCCACAGAAAGATGCCTCTGCCATGGAAGACGAAGCCATCGATACCTGACCCAAACAAACGTGACCCTGCCAAACGTATCCTAACTAAAACCAATGAGCAGCGACCACTTTTGCTGACAACCCAGTGCCAAGCAAGGCATATTGTAGAACAGTAGAGCGCAAAAATCCACCGAATATCGGTGTATACCACGAGAGTCATATCATTCCTGTCCTAACCAAACCAAACGAGACCTAACACAACCTAACGTGCAGAGACCACTATTGCTGGCATCCGCAGAGCCAGGCAGTATATGCTAGAGCGCAGTAGAGCGTAGAAATCGACGGCAATGCAGTGAATAGCACAAGGGGCAAAGATGCCATGACCTAACCTCTCCTAGCCTAACCTAACCAATCGTAACATAACGAAATCTATCATGCCGCGACTAGTACTGCTGGCATCTGCGGAGTCTAGGATAGCATATTAGAGGATAGTAGGGAGCAGAAATCCATAGAATCGTAGTGTATAGCTGAAAGGTCGAAGCTATCCAAACTTAACATAACCAAACATAACATAGCCAAACGGAGACAATCTCTACCCAACGAGACCACAATTTCTGGACACCCGAGTGCAAAGCAGAACACATTATATCACAGTCGAGCGCAGAATTCTGCCGAATAGCAGTGTACCGGTCAAGACTCGTAGATGCCCTAGCTTAACCTAACCGAACGTGACATAACGAAACGTAACATAACTCCACCTAACCGTTCTACACGACAGTTGCTGACCTCCCCGGTACCAAGCAGGATAGACTAGTGCGCGTTAGAGCACAGAAATCCGCGGCGTTCCAGTGCAAAGCACAAAGGTCAAAGATATCCTAACCTAACCTGACATAACCTAACCCAAACGAACGTAGCTTAACATAACCTAGCGTGAAACCACAACTATTGCCAGCCTCACCAGAGTCAGGCAGAGAATATTAGAGAACAGCATAGCGCAGAAATCCACCGAATAGCAGTATATAGCACAAAAGTAAAAGCTTTCCTCTCCTACCCTATCCAAACGGAACATAACCGAATGTATCTCCACTTAAACCGAAGGGCCGTAAACACTATTTTTGGCTTCACCACTGCAGAGCATAGTATAGTAGAGAAATGTTGAGCGTAGAGATCCAGTGAATAGCAATGTACATCACAAGAGCCGAAGCCACCCTAACCTAACCTATCCATACGTAATAAATCAAAATGTGACCTAACTTATCCTGTCGTGCCGAGAACACCATTACTGGTATCCCCAGAGCGAAGCAGAATACACTACGGCATAGTGGAGCGCAGTATACCACCAAACAGAAACGAACAGCACAAACGTCGAAGATAACGCAACCTCACATGTCCCAACCTAGCCGAAACATGCGTGGACTAACTAAACGTAACGAGCCGAGTCCACTATTGCTAACCTCCCGATTGCCAAGCAGAACATACTAAAAGAGAGTGGAGCGCAGGAGTTCAAAGGATGGCTATGTATAGCAGAAAAATCAACGGTATCCTTACCTATCCTAACGAAAAGCGCAGAAATCCACCAAATATCTGTGTATACCACGAAAGTCAGACCTATCCAAACCTAACCCAAGCTAACGTAACGTAGCCATAAGTGGAGTAACCAAAGCTAACGGGCCGAGACCACTATTACTGGCCAACCGAGTGTCGAGCAGAGAATTGTAAATCAACGTAGGGCGTACAAATTCAACGCATTGCAGTGTACAGCACAAAAGTCAAAGCTATCCTCTCCTAACATATCCAAAGTTAATATAACCAAACGCAGCCTAACTTAACCTAACGTGCCGAGGCCTCCGTTGCTGGTCTCCCCACCGCCAGGCAGTACATACTACAGGAGAGTAGAGTGCAGAAGTCCTTCGAATGGCAGTGTATAGCGCGGAAGTCGGAGATATCCTAACCAAATGCAAACATACCAAACATAACCAAACGTTGCCTAACATATCCAAACGCACCGCGGCAGCTATTTCTAGAATTCCTAGAGAAAAGCAGGGAATATTAGATTACAGTAGAGCGTAAAAATCCACCGAATAGCAGTGTACAGCACAGAGGTGTAAGCTATCCTAGCCTAACCTATGCAAACATTACAAAACCAAACGTACCCTAACTCAACCTAACGTGCCCAGACCACTATTGCTGACCTCCACAGAACAAAGCAGAATAGACTAGGGACCAGTAGAGCGCAGAATTCCTCCGAGCAGCTGTTTATACCACGAAAATCGAAGCTATGCGAACCTAACCTAAATCAACGTAACATAACCGAACATAACATAGCCCAGCGTAACCTGCCGAGAGCGATACTGCTGGCCTCCCCCTAGCGAAGCAGAATATACAAGAGC
>NW_016911631.1:0-1043 GCF_001483705.2 Eufriesea mexicana | reverse complement strand
TTTCCTCCTTATTTATGCAAGATTATTAGCGCACTAAGATATTAGTTGAAAATGTCAATAAAACTGAATTTTCCTGTCAGATTCTATCGCATTGCAATGGCTATTGCATGCCAATAGGATCTTTTCTCCTCATTTATACAAGAAAATTTGCTCACCACGATATTAGTCGAGAATGTCAATAAAATTGAATTTTCCAGTCAAATCCTATAGCATTTGAACGGCTATAGCATGTCAATAGTATCTTTCCTCCTTATTAACGCAAGAATAAAATTAGCTCGCCACGATATAAGTCGAAAATGTCAATAAAATTGAATTTTCAAGTCAGATTCTATCGCATTGCAATGGCTATAGCATGACAATAGCATCTTTTCCCCTTATTTACACAAGAAAATTAGCTCACCACGATATCTGTCGAGAATGTCGATAAAATTGTATTTTCCAGTCAGGTTCTCTCGCATTGCAATGGCTATAGCATGCCAATGTAATCTTTCCTCCTTATTTATGAAAAAAAATTAGCTAACCACGATATCTTACGAAAATTTCAGTGAAAGGGAATTTTCAGGACAGATTCTACAGCATTGCAGTGGCTACAGCATGCCAATAGAATCATTCCCCCTTATTCATGCAAACAAATTAGCTCACCACGATATTACTCGAAAGTGCCAATAAAATTGTATTTTCCAGTCAGATTCTACAGCATTGCAGCGGCTACAGCATGCCAATAGTATCATTCCCCCTTATTCATGCAAACAAATTAGCTCACCAAGATATTAGTCGAAAGTGCCAATAAAATTGTATTTTCCAGTCAGATTCTACAGCATTGCAGTGGCTATAGCTTGCCAAAAGGATCCTTCCCCCTTATTCATGCAAGCAAATTAGCTCACCACTATATTACTTGAAAATGTCATTAAAACTGAATTTTCCAGTCAAATTCTATAGCATTTGAACGGCTATAGCATGTCAATAGTATCTTTCCTCAATATTTATGCAAGAAAATTAGCTCACCACGATATTAGCCAAAATGTCAATAAAATTGAATTTTC